>NC_028645.1:78879639-78913135 GCF_001406875.1 Solanum pennellii
GCCAACACGTTATGTCCTTCCATTCTTTATCTAACCAATGTATTATAATAATATATTAAGATAAAAGCTTATAAATGCAATTGATAACAAAATATTTCAAAGGGACGAGCATACCGACCTTAGGGATATGGAGCATTCGTAGTTGTTTTTCGCCACCGTTCCTTTTCATAGTTAATGAGTTTAAAATACTAAACCCTACTTACTTTATTAGTTTAATAAAGCTGGGTTAAGAGGTCTATAAGGTATTAAATTACTATGGACTTGACCCGTTAACCATCAACTAATTAAATAAAATTGTTTAATATATGTCGATTAATTAAGTAATTATAGTTAAATAAATAGTTTAAAATTTTCAAATCAACTTCACCAACTAATCGAAATACTCGGGGCAACTATCGATATGGATAACAATTGAAATTTCGTATAAATTATTTTTTTTTAAAATGACTTTTCGGGTCATTACAGAATATTAAACAAGAAATCAGATTATAAAAAATGAAAAATCTTATTTATATTATAGCACACACATTCATACTCAACTAACATAAGAGTTGACTGAAGGTCAATTAGGTAGGTACTCTTGAGTATTAGGAAAGAATCAAACTATGAGTGCTAGAGAGAATTTATCAAAAAAAAAAAAAAAAAGTTTGAAGGATTCATATGTTTTTGCTAAAAACAATAGGAATAAATTTTGTTGATATTATCATAGTTATTTGTATTGTATCCAAATTAAAATCTTATAATTTATTTTTGTTTCTTTTTAATTTATTCATAATTTTATCATTCGAATGAAGAATAAAGAAAAGACAAGTCTTCTCATTAGGTTAGGTATACCTTTACTTTAAAGATTAAAACATAATTAAACTATCAAAGTAGGAGTGCTAGAGAAGATTTTACCTAAACTATATTATAATTTTTTTTTCCTAGAATGTCAAATTTTTATAGAATTTTAAAAAATAATCATTATAAATTAAAAGATAACTTATACTTGCTTATTTTAATTTGTTTGTCTTATTTTTATTTTTAATTCGTTTTAGAAATAAAGTTTCTTTCCTTTTTGACAACTCTTAAATTGTAATTTTTCACATTATATGCTTAAGACCACATATTAATGAATATTTTGATACATTATACTTATCTTTAATTTAAGACTTTTAGATTAAAAAATATTCAATGTTTATTTAAATTCAGTATTAAGCTTAAATCAAATAAACAAGTTAATTAAAAAAAAAATTCTCCCTCTGTCCCTATTGAGTTGTCTACTTTAGAAGTGATACACATATTAAGACACCAATAATTATCATAAGTTAGTTACAATTTTACCCTTAACTTAAAAGATTATGCAACTTTCCACGAATAATAAATTTATTTTTTGGTTCCAAAAAGCATGCATTATAACTTAGTAGTACTAGAAAATTTCTAGAATTAAATAAGAGCATATTAGGAAAAAAATTATTGCATTTTGTGATTTGTTTAAATAGACAAGTAAATAGGGACAAATATAAAAGGAAACAAATAAATAGTATGTAGACTTACACTTTGTTTGGATCATTGTTACTTATTGTTTCATAATGTATTGTATTGTACTGAATTGTATGGTAGATACAATGTTTGGCTAGATTGTATTGTTTGTTGTTGCTTAGTAATATTTTAATTGTTTGGTTTGATATACAAATTTATATCAAATCTCGAGTGAGAGATAAATAAACAAAATTAACGAAGAAATATCGTAAAGGTCATCAAGATATATACATTGATTATCAAAAGATATGGTGCGGAATTGCGGGGATATGACTGTTTCATCCTTAATTTAAGGTTTCAAATTTTTACGTTAGATATTTAAAAATTTTCAATAGAAAATAATTTTCGGTAATAGCCTTTATATATTATATAATACGAATTTGAATTAATTGGATAGCTATATGGACTGAAAAAGTGATTACATAAATAACCGTTTCCTTCGCAAATTCCAAATTAAGTTACCCAATTATTCTCTCCTCTCTCATTCTCTCTGTTTTCCATCTTCACCAATTCTCCAAACCCTAATCTCAAGCAATAACCTGTAACTATTTTCCATCATCTCATAATTAACTGTGAAATTCGCTGATTCTTCCGATCCAAAACGGAGTCTTTCGATCTCTGTTTTCTTGCGATATTAAGGTAATTACCCTTTTTTCCACTTAGATCTTTATCTACTTTAGTTTATCGTTTGATTGATAATCATACCTTTAAATTTTTTATTCTTGAGGATCTATGTGATATGTAGCTTTGACGAGGCTTTTTTTCTTGCAAGATTGGTACTTTCTTTGATAGTTTTGGTATTTCTAATATATGTTTATGAGTTAATTCAAATTTTCGTTTTGGATGATGATAATATCCTTAAGTTTGTGAATTTGAGTAATTTTTGCGGTTTGGTGAGTTTTTTGGGAAAAAATGGAACTTGAATTTTTTTGGGATTTATTCGGAGTATTCAGGATTACTTGTTTGGATCGATTGGTGGGTTTTGTTTATTTCTTTATTTTTTGTGAATTATAAACTAAATTTGATGTGGAGCGAGGTGTTTTTATCTGCTAATGAAATTCTGATGATTGATTGTTGTTTCATGAGATTATAGAAAAAAAAATCATTGTTGTCAGTTTCATGGTATTTATGAAAATTAATTTGAGCTTACTCGTATTGTAGTTCTATGTGAGTCTAGTTTTATTTAGGATACAAAAGATTCAGCTATCATGTTTGAGGGCTGATGAACTTGGCTTTGTGTTAGTTAATGGATTATAGATGGAATTGGCTCTGTGGAAAGGACTTAATTTTTTTGCTCTATTTGAGTTTGTTTGAAAAAACTGTAATTTTAGTAAGAAAGTTTGTCTTTCTATGCTTGAAGAGAGTAAGACTTTATGTTAGTATGCTGAGAATACCAGATTGAATATCTGTTTCTTTCTTTGGAGAAATTGATGCAATTTAGTTTGTACTGATATTTGTTTTTGAACTTAACAGGAATCATGGCTCTCGCCCAGACCTACTTTTCACAGGGTGGCCCTTTTCGTGGAGACTCCAGGTCTTTTTATGGCAGGAACCAGAGTAGAGGAATGGTCCATTCCTCTGCTTATAACAATTATAACACTGTTGATACCCATTTTTTCAACTCTAATAGTTCCCATGACATGGGTAGAAATTTTAGCGAGTATAGCTACGGTTATGATAATCTCATAAAGCCTGAGGCTGAACCTTCTTCGAAGAGGAGGAGGTGCTCAACTTCTGGTTGGGAAAGCAGTGGCAGGTACTCTCAAGCACCCAATGCATGTAATGATGTTCCTTCAAAGCGACAAAGCACATGCTATAACGTTCCTTTAAGGAATTCCAGAGCTTATGATGATGCCTATCCAATCCGTAACAATAATTCTGCCACTACTTCTAAACCTCGTTCTGATGCAAGCGCACCCACATGTTCGAAGCGTGACCGCTCATGGCTTGAAGATACTGAAACTGATAATATCTTTATGTCTAAAGAGGAAATTGAGAAATGCTCTCCATCCAGGAAAGATGGTATTGATGCAATGCATGAAGCACATCTTCGATACTCATATTGTGCTTTCCTTCAGAACCTTGGAATTCGCTTGGACCTGTAAGTTTCCGTTTGGGGCTTAAATTCATTGTATCTTACACAAGTTTGAAAACTTTACTTCAAACAGGCTCTTAAGCTTTTGGGGTACTTGTCTTCTCCTAGTTTTATCAGGAGGATTGCTAGCATAAGTTACTTGTTCCTATGAATTTATTATCCGATGGAACTAATTTTTGTTTGTACCTGCTTGCAGGCCACAGACCACTATAGGAACTGCCATGGTTCTGTGTCACCGCTTCTTTGTGAGGCGATCACATGCATGTCATGACAGATTTGTAAGTGCATTGTTTTATGCGCTAAAATCTGCTATATTTTTTATCTTCTGAACTTTCCTCTTCATTATGTTCAATGCTTGGCTAATTGTTAGTATTTTTTCTATGTATGCAGTTGATTGCTACGGCTGCTCTCTTTCTTGCGGCAAAGTCAGAAGAGACTGCACGGCCTCTCAACAATGTTCTGAAGGCCTCGTGTGAAATTTTCCACAAGCAGGATCTTGCAGTTCTTTCATATTTTCTACCTGTGGTTAGGATTTATGCTTTGTCTTTGTGCATTATTGATCATCCAAATATTCTTCATTTGGCAAGATTGTGAAGCTCTGAGCATACTTCTTATCCATTTAAATGATGTTTGTCTGCAGGACTGGTTTGAGCAGTACCGTGAACGCATTACTGAGGCTGAACAGATGATATTGACCACTCTAAATTTTGAACTGACTGTCCAACATCCATATGAATCTCTTACATCCACCCTTGAAAAATTAGGGCTCTCTGAAACAGTGTTGGTGAATCTGGCACTACATCTTGTCAGTGAAGGGTAAGTTTGTTAACCTCTATATGATTGATAATTTGCCTCTGGAATCGAAGTTGATTTCTGTTGGAGCGTTGCATTTTATTTTGGTATTATAGCTTCTTTTCCAGAGGTCGTAGATTCGCAACCAAAATGATCTAAAGTGATTCAATATTTCGTGGTATCTGGATGACAAGTTCTCATCCAACTTATTACTCATTTTAGGTCTACAACTGCTTGTAACTCGTGTAAATATGGTTTTTCTCTCCCTTGACTGCTCTAGCTACTCTGGCCGGTGATATTGATCTTTTGGATTGCCATATAATTGCAGGGTCTATAGAAGGATTAGCTTGCTCTCCTGTATGATATTTGCTGGCGGTTGATATGCTGTACATCAAATGTTTTGTTTTACAGTCTGAAGTTAAAACTAGCCACTTCTTGTGGATGCTTTTCCATGCCGACATCTTAGTAGTATGGCCATTGACCTAGAAGAATGTCAAAGATGCTCCAGAAGTCTGCTATATGATACTTTATGTTTTTCATGTTCAAATGATGTGGAGTCCTCATGCACTTACTCTCTTCATGTAGCCTATTCCACAGGTTGTCCGCGTAGGATGCTAGTGATTTGGACCGGGAACTCTTTAAGGGTTGGTGGTGTTTTCTCGACACCCCAATGGTGGGTATGGGTAGTCCAGGTTCTGAACTGGTCAATACAGGTTTTAGAAGTACTCTTCTTGTTGGAACAAAGAAACTATTCCTTAAGCATGGTATAAAAAAGAGTAACATCTTGAAGGTATAGTAACCTTTGTGGCAGAGCAGGACTGAACAGACTACTGTTTTCCCAAATTATCGTGCCTCTATTTTTTAGTAGTTTTGGTACCATTTCTTCTTTCCTCCTCGACAGCATGTAATTACCCTACCCCTATTAATGAAGTGTGCCATGATCTGGGGCTTGCTGTTTTGGTTCCCAGACTCTATTCGCTGCTCCCAATCCTTCCTTTTTGAATAGAAGAAGAAGAAATTACCAGAAGTTTTTCCTACTTCTCCTTGATCATCTTGATCTTCTTTCCTTCAGCTACTAGTCCCATGCTGAATCCAGCTTTTCAAGTTCTTCTGGTAGGATAATAATCATCGTCCAACTGACAGATGTATTAACATTTAGACCTGCATCTGAGTAGGCGCTGCTCTATTCCCTTACAATTAGGGTCAATTGAATAATGAGGCTTGATTTCTATCTTTTCCCTGGTTCTGTTCTTCTTGATCTCTGAAAAGACATTAGACTATTCATTATTTTCCATTTGGACACGTGACTAACTCCGATGGACAAGCTTGGTTTGTGTCGACTGAGCACATGTTGGAGGACCTAATCTCCCTCCTCTTCCATGCCTTGCTGCTGTATGCTAGCGCCAGATATTGGTAGCCTGTCTCTATGTGATAGGTTACTGCACTTAAGTGGCAATGATTCGTAACTGGGAGTCGATTAGTGGTGTTAAATTCTAGTGTTTTAGCTCTTCTGGTTGCTTGATGGAACTCCAAATTGGAAGTCCTCCTATAAACAAGTACACTTGCACCGGCTCGGATCCCCTCTACAGCATTTTAATTCTCAAAAAAAAAGTATACTTGCACTGGCAAAGATGGTTGACAAAATTGCCGAGGTCAAGTAGTTTTAATGAAAGGAAGTGTTACTGCAGTTATACTCAACTACTTGGAAACTTAAAATCAATGTCCCAAGTTTTATTTTATTATATATACCCGCAACACACAACAAAAGAAGTCACTATATTACTTATAGAAGGTAATTGATATTTATATATATTATATTACTTTTTTTTTTCTTGGTTTCAAGTTTGTTGTTCAGAGCAGAGACATTCTCTTAAGGTTCTTATGGCAAGGCCTTGTAATGCATAGAGAAAATTGCTGTGGTGAGGTGGAGCTCTAATGTGTAAAATTTACTCATTAAATATTTTGCACCTCTTTACTATCTAGTATATGTACCTACCAATTTTTTTTTAATTAAGTGTGAGCACCATAGTGGCTTGAAAGCATTTTTTATGCTTATCAATCTTTGCGGGTGAAGATTTGTTCACTCCATTAAGTAAAAGAAATTCAATATATTTTTTCTTATAAAGCTCTTCTGAAACTAGTAGTTTCAGAGAGCATATACAAATCTATATACACTCCCTCTCTATATGTAATACACACACACACACACACATATACTTCATAAAAAAACTATATAGGTATAAGGTGCACAACACGTGTTATAGTGTTATTCCCAATGAGGAGCCCTCACTCCTCGCGCTGTCTTATCCTTTTGGTTTGGTTAGTGGATTGGGTAGCATATTTTCCAAAGATTGTAGGATGCCGCGTAGCCAGAGAAGTTCACTTGGGAAAAATGTTCTACTTATTGGTAAATATCGTAGTTGTACTGGACATGTTAGTGTCTTCCTAACATCGAGCAGTGGTTAGCCTTAATTGTCGGTTCTGTTTGGGCAAGGAATGGTGGAGTCTCATTTCTGGGCAATTTTGTTAGTTCATTCATGGTAGATATGGTAGGAAATTGTTTATATGTACTACAGTATGAGTGAAACTAAAAGTGAGGGCCAGAGCTGGCAAGTCCACAAGTTCCACTGTTGTTTATTTGTGGATCATAGTGAAAAAGGAACGCAACAGTTGTTGCTTCTTCTGTCTTTCTATTTTGGTATATGAGGTGCATATATTTTGGGGTAATGCTGCTGCAGCGGAGCTGGGACTATGTGTTGGTGCTCTCTATATGGTTACAACATGTTTGTTATATATTTCATTCTCTCTCAACACTGTGCAGAAGAACTCGGTTGCTGCTTTCGTAGTTGGTAAGAGAGTTGTCCCGGCTTGCTCTTTTGGCTTTTCCACATGACTCGAAACAATTATTAATGGATCTGTAAATTTATAAGACTTGTATTCTTGTAACTGTGTATTGGCCAATGTGCCTTTTGAGAAGTTTTGGATCCCATGCTGTTCTTGAAATATGGCTAACAAATGATATGGTGTTGCTGCAGATGTTGCCTATCCATTTAGTTTTCAGGGAAGTGACTTTTGTGAAGCATTAATATCTCTGCCTATTCTTAGTCGATTTCCTTTTGCAGGCTCCGAAGTTCACTCTGGCTGCAGTTCAAGCCTTACCAGATTGCTGCTGGGGCTGCATATCTTGCATCAAAATTTCTGAACATGGATTTTGCTTCGCATCATTCTGTCTGGAAAGAGTTTCAAACATCACCAAATGTACTAAGAGGTATACATTTATACATCACAGAACATAATGTAATTGCTAGTTTTTATTGGCTGCATGTATTTTTATTTATTGAGATCTAGTTTCCTTTTCTGAATCATAGTACCACAAATCCTTTTGGATTGTAGTCTCTCCAGTTTTGACTTCAATTAGGCGGGGTTTAATATTCATTGGGAGATAGATTCGAGCTAAGATTTAGATCATGATGATGGTTGGTTTGGGAGTACACCAGACTGATCCATTTAGGTTATGAACTAATGCATAACATAAAGATAAGTGTCTTGATTGTGTTGACATTTTTGACTCAATGCTTGATGTCAAATTTTTTTGGCATGTTAAATTGCACATTCTACCACTGTTTTCTACATGTATTTCTGTTCCCCTTCTGCTGTTTTAACCCCACTATGAAGGAGCACCATGTTTTGTCCACTTCCGCTATGCTATATAGTTACTGCGAAAATCTGGATTTTACCTTCGACTGAATCTGACAATCATGCCCAACACAGGATGGAATTGGACCGTTCTAGTTTCATCTAGTTTTTGTGGCTCTTCAAATGGAGAGCTAGACTTGAAATGAAATAAACAGAAACTGATTCTGAATGTCATCATGAATATTTTGATTGGCTACAATGTCAGCCCCAAGGTTCTGTTTATATAGAAGGAATTTGCGTTGTATGTGTTGAATCTCCCTTAAAAATGCTATATGTTTTTTATTGCAGATGTTGCACAACAGTTGATGGAGCTCTTTTAGGAGATGATGAGAGACAGCAGTAACATCAGACTCAAAAATGACTATATCAACGTTTTTTCAGTCTTGGCTTGGTAGATGTATTTGTAGATTCTACCATCATGCATAGGATTAATTTGGGGATCAATTCCGTATATAGGTTCGTGGTGGAATTTTTTAGTTTGATATTATCTGTGGAGGAGTGCCTGTTCATCTAATTGATCATATAGTTAAAGAAATTCCTGTTCTGTGTAAATTGTTTTTTCTTCAACTGTTAAAGTGTCCCTTAATTATTGAATCTGACTTTTGGAAATCAGCCTTTAATGGTATTCTTGTTTTAGAGTTACGAGCACAATCTCGTGTAATTACTATGTTAGTTTTGAGTTTTTGGTCAACTTGAAGCCTGTTGGTATTCCAGCCTTCGTTCTCCTTCCTTTACGAAAGAGAATGCAGTTCTTCTTGGTTGTGAATATCTGAACTGGCTGTTTGCTGTTCATACGTAGTGAAGTATTCTTTCATGGAGAAACAAGCGTTTGCTACTGCTGAATTAATAATTTGCACAAGACAGATATGTTGTACTGTACTATATTCTGTTATTCGTAGATAAAACGTTTGAGTAGATTGTAAATGTGAATTAATAACACATTTAATTTTGGTTTGTCTGTATGTCAACGTACAATAACAAATAAGTGCATTTTAAGGAAACTTTCACATATAGCTATTTAAAATTAATTAATTACTCTCCATAGCTATAGTTTGATAATTACAATTTGTAGCTACATGTTATATGGAGGGGGAAAAGAGCGGGAGAAAGGTGAATTGTATATGAATATTGGTTAGATAATTGTATATTATATATATGTATTTGTATATATGGCCAAAGAGATTGGGAGAAGGAGGAGATAGGCGAGCGAGGCCGGGAAAGAGAGGAGAGACGCGAGCGAGATCGAGAGAGGGAAGAGAGAGGAGAGAGGCGAGCGAGATTGGGAAGAGAGTGGAGAGAGATGAATTGTATATGTATATAGTTGTATACTGTATATTATACATATACATTTGCATATTTATACAAGGGAAATCGGCAGAGGGAGGAGAGAGGCGAGCGAGATTGACAGAGGGAGGAGAGAGGCGAGCAAGCAAAAGCAGAGAGTGGGAGAAAGGTGAATTGTATATGTATATAGGTTAAAAAATGGTATATTATACATATTTATTTGTATATCCTGACGATTTATACATATACAAATATGACTAATTATACAAACTCGAAGTCAGCCCACGTAATTAATGTATAATGTTAGTCGCGAATGATAATTATAGCAAACTGTAGCTATGATGAGTAATTAAATAGTATAAGTTTACTTAGCCGCGTAATTTCTCCTTAAAATATCTATTAATAGTTTTATATATTGAATTATAAACAATCATTGAAAAAAGTATATCAACAAATTAAGAAGGTGACACCTCTATGCCCTTTGGTCAGCTTGAGAGCAATAATCAGTCAATTTGTTTCCACTTTGCAATTTTTAAATATTTTTTCTGCTAATTCTAGTCTCATTTGATGTTGTACATAGTTTTATAAAGATTTGAGGAGTATTCACAAAAAATTAAAAGGGCATATCAATTTTTTTCAAAAGAAGTTCTAAATTAAAGTTATGTCTAATGAAACTTTTAGTGATTCTAAATTAAAATTATGTGTAATGCTTCGTTCAATATTTTTGTTGTATAGGATAATGCCTTACCTTTTGAATTTCGGTATTGTTATTAATATTTATTTTTATCTTCCTTGCGCAAGGAAAATAAAACAATTAGGATGTGTATAAATTATGTTTTGATTAGTTATATTGAAATTAGCTATGATTTATGTACTTTTTACCTCCACGCTACGTCTTTTCAATTTTCACATTTATTTTCCAACCAAATTGGCGTAGCTTTCAGCAAACCAGTTGAAGCAACCTTAATAATGCCATTGATTGTTGGTACACCAAATTGAATATACACACTTTTACGTGGCTATATCATTAAATGTTCACTACTACTTTTGCTTTATTAATTTGGTTTTATGCCAAACCTATGAAAGTATCTATCTACTTTCCCTTTTTTCTCATATTATTGATTATAGTAGATAAAGACGTGTTTTTTTTATACGATTTTCAATATTTATATTAAAGTATGATTAGTCGATTATAATTGAATTTATATTGAAAAATCTGATTTAGAGATAAAACATTAGTTAATAAGGAGGATTCGAACATGAGACCTCTTGATTAAGGATAAAGGAGTAATTGCCAGTTGCCACTACACCTCAATCTTTGTTGGTAGATAAAGACATGTTATCATCAAATATTATGGTGGAGATTAATTAGAATTGGTTTTAATTAGAGTTCCGCTATGAAATTGTCTTATTGAAAGGCTTCATCCTAAAATGAAAATTTTCAATAAATTGAAATTAGTCGAATTTTTAAAATATGGAATATCGATAAGTAACATTCCAAGTTTATTATATTTTTCCACCACCTATGACAACCCTATTCTGTTTTAATAGTATTTTGCTAGATTGCAATGAATATTCTTGTGATAATACATTTTTTACTTACTTTTTAATAGGAACAGACGTAGAACATTCATTAAAAAAGTTCAAAATATAAGAAGTTTGATATATATATATATATATATATATATATATATTACTCCGTTCGTTTTAAAAAAATAACCTAATTTGACTTGAAACGGAGTTTAAAAAATAAGGACTTTTTAATCTTGTGGTTCTAAATTAAAGTTATGTTTAATGTACCAAAATACTGTTTAACCTTATGACCTTAAACATATCACGTGAAAAGTTAAAGTTAAAATGTTGCCAAAAACGAAAAATGATCATTTTGGAACAGACTAAAAGTGAAACTAAGTCATTTTCTTTAAACAGAAAGCATAATTTTCTGTTAAAGAACGTTACTAGCCCCGCCCTACTTACCAAACACTAGAAAATTTTTAGAAAGACAATTTATGTTTCTAACCAAACACACCACCCTATACAACAAAAATATTAAAATTGAACACAAGTTAAAAGACCCTTGGAAGTATAGTTTTCCCACAGAAATTTCATGAGCACAATATCAACACAAACAAGGCATGAAATCATGAAGAGTTTGGAACTTATTCTTACTTATTTTATTCCGCTATCAAATAACCCCTTTTTAAGATTAAAATGAGCAAAAAAAATATATACAACAAGTCAATAACAAGATCATCACACAAAATTAATTGTTACATAAAATAAAAATTTAACGACATAATAGTAAACAAATTAACATAACATTATATTTAAACTAACCACCCAATGCATTTGTAGTTGCATTCTTAACCAGCAAATTTTTGGTGGGAAAACAATACAATCACCAGCGACATCGTTTCAACTGATGGATTCTAAAGCTGAACATCGTTTTCGAACTATTCACAACCAACTCGCTTCCACCACCGCCGGCGATCAGGATCAACCGTCACTTCTCCGCCGTAGAAATGCCGCCGGCAAATTCTTCTCCGGTATTCTTGCCCACTGATAATGCAGCTACATATTCATTCATTTTATACATATCCATGTTTGTTTCAGTTTATTACTTGGTGATCAAACTAACTTGTTTTCGGTTTGTTTGCTAATTATTGAACTTTCACTAGAGCAAGGATTTAGTAATGCGCTCCCCGAGGAACTGAAGACAGGAAAATGGAATGTGTACAGGTTAAAACAGTTAGTTCAAACACTTCTATGTATTCTAAAGCACAACTGAGGTTTAATTCTTCTTAAATGCAGATCTTCTCGCTCTCCGTTGAAGCTTGTTAGTAGATTTGCACATCATCCTGAAATTGGTACCTTACATGACAATTTCGTGTGAGCAGCGAAATCGACTCTGCATTTACCTATAACTTTCAAAGAAGATTCACCATAATTTGAATTGTTTTTTTTATTTTTTTTTTGTTCTGATTTGTTTGTTGGTTAGGCGCTCGGTTAAGACGTCTCCAGATTGCAAATACTTAGGATCACGAGTTCGAGAAGATGGAACAGTAGGACAGTATGTAATTAGCCACTGGAAGCCTGTAATTGAGTTTATGATTTATCCTCAAAGGATACTCATCCAATGTAAAATACTCTACAGGTACAAATGGATGACATACGGGGAGGCAGGTACTGCACGGTCAGCGATTGGTTCTGCACTAGTTTGTCATAAGATAACAAAGGTAACTTACTTTCTCAGCTTTTTAAATCATTTTGGAAGGATTTCAGTTCTCTTTCTTAATTTCCTTGTTCAGTTTTAGGAACAATTGAAGTAGATATTTTCTGTTTATGTACTGATTATTTTGTTTCCTTCGGTTCTTGACAGGGATCTTGTGTTGGTTTGTATTTCATGAATCGACCAGAATGGCTGATAGTCGACCATTCCTGCTCTGCATATTCATACATTTCTGTTCCTTTATATGATTCTCTTGGTTGGTAATCAGCCATTATCGGGATAAAAGTCATTTAAGATCTTACAACATTGCTAAAACTCCTAAGCCATAAAATTTGTAGGTCCAGAAGCTGTAAAATATATTGCAAACCATGCAGCAACTGAAGCGATATTTTGTGTGCCAGAAACAATAAATCATGTGAGTTTACTTTCAAGTTCTATTGAGATGACATGGGAGTGGAAGAAGAAAGCAGTTTCAATTATAGGCTTTAGAGAATATTTGAGGTTAACTGTTCTTTTGCAGACAGAATATTGGAACACAATTTTTTTACTTGCTACAACTGTGGCATTTGGACTGAGAACCTGATGTTTCGGATCTACTTTCGACTGGCCATATTTTGTATATGCTCTTCCTGACCATTTAAAAGAGCATACTATCCTGACTATTTAAAAGAGCCTAACTTTCCAACTTCATAGGTGGATTATATATTTTTAAAGAACTTTTGAAAACATTAACATTCTGGAATTTGACTAGCATTACGTGGGGAAATAGAAAGAGATGTACTCGATAGATCACCTTTCTCTTCTCTACATTGTGTTCCTTGAAGTCACTGTTGAGGTTCTTATTTATGGCATTAGTCTTCAAATTGCAGTTGCTTAGCTTCTTATCGGAGATTCCTTCGCTGCATTTAATTGTGGTATGCAAAACTGTCCCTTTATGGTGATCGAAATGGTGCTTAACTATGATGTTGGCGATTTGCAATTCATCTGTCCTCATCTGGCTTGGGTATGGTGTAGGTAGTTGGAGCTGTAGATGGGAGAGTTCCATCACTTCCATCATCATCTGGGGTGGAGATCATATCATATTCAAAACTACTTAGTCAGGTATATATACTAAAAGTCGTATTTTCATGGTACGATCAGTTTTAGATTTTGTGCCAAGTTGGAATGAGAAGATGCAGGGATGTGAACTTAGTATGCATGGTAGCTTTGTGCTGCGTATGATCTTTCACATATCTCAGTTAATGACATGGGTGGAGTTATGAGAGATATATCCTTAAGTGTAATTTCATTAGCAGCACTACTATGTTTGTACTTCACTACTTGATTGTTAAGGTTTCATAGTATTAGTGAATGGTTCTCTTTCAGGGTCTCAGCAATCTTCAGCCCTTTTGCCCACCAAAACCTGAGGCTGTTGCTACAATATGCTATACGAGTGGTACTACTGGGACCCCAAAGGTACAGAAGATTATTATCTACTCAATTCTAAATGCTATTGCTTTTCAGAACTGAAGCAGATTGTGTTGCTTTTATCAAAACTGATAGGGTGCTGTTTTGACCCATGCAAACCTGATTGCAAACGTCGCTGGTGTGAGTATCGGCATCACACTGTACTCTTCAGATATGTGAGTTCTAATTATTATAATACCAACCAAAAATCAGCATGAATCACCTTTTTATTAAAAAATTTCAGGAGTTAAACATCTCTTACATTCAGTTGAAGCTTTCTGTAGATTTTTCTGAAACTTTTATCTGAATTTTAATAGTTACATCTCATATCTTCCGCTGGCACATATATATGAGAGGACTAACCAAGTATTGCTGGTCTATTTTGGAGGAGCTTCTGGATTCTATCAGGGAGTATGAGACTTAACCTAGAATGCTTTCTGGATTTTCTTGTAGCAGTCCTTTCATGAACCGTGTTTGTCAAGCCTATGGATTATTCTAGCTCGAATGCATCCAAAACTGTAAATTATTCTTGTTGCTTAATTTTTTCAACATGTATTTGTTCAAACAATGGCTTGCTTGAAATCATGATACAACTAACACAATCATAGGAAGATATCAATGTGCAAGAGATTTAACTTTTAATCAACTTTTAAGGGCAATGCCACAAACTTTAGTTGATGGAGGGAAAATGTTCACCTCCTAAGGCCAGGAGGTTTTGTTTGTTGCCAAATCACATTTAGGAGATATTATTAGGCTAAAAGATTTAGAAAATTTTCAGGATTAGTTGTCTACAATATTCTAAGCAATGTCTCTACATTTCTCTAAGGTAATACTGTGTTTAACTTTATTCTGCATTCAGGATAATCTGAAACTAGTGGATGATATAGCTGTATTAAGGCCAACTGTCTTTTGCAGCGTCCCTCGGTTATACAATAGATTATATGCCGGGTAATTGACTGGTGTTGATGCTGATTTGCTATTTGTATTTGTGCTAATTTTAGTTTTACGTGATCCCTCAATTAACTTAGATGCTTCTTTTTGCAGCATTATGAATGCTGTGAAGACATCTGGCTCAATCAGAGAGACGATATTTAATTCTGCTTATAATGCTAAGAAGCAAGCAATTTTTAATGGTGAGGTATTTTTACCTCTATCAAGAAATAGATGGCTTCTCCTACGCATCTTGGACCTCTATTTATCTTGTTTGCGTCATCTAATGTTTCTTTAGTATTTAAGATTGTTCCCATAGAGGTCTATTAGTATGGAGATGGGCGCATTCGTAGTTATGGTTAATAGAGGTCCAAGATGCGTAGCATGTTGAAAATTATGATTACACAGTAGTGTCAAGTCATTGTAATTGTGTTAAACCACTTGCAGTTTGACATAGCCACAAGTCACAACTTTCTAGAAATGAAACAGTATGATCTAAGCAGCTTGTACTAAATGCTTCAGCCCTCAATTATACTAGTGAGATAATTCGTTTTTAATTAAAATGCTGCTTGATAGGTTTTGTTTAGGCGCTGATGTGTTATTCTATACAAACTAGCCCCTTTAGTACTTAGTTGATTTTGTGAGCAAACGTATCAAGTTCTTTGATATGGACACTTGGCGTCTCCTCAACTGTAAATTCATTTCTCTCTTCTCGGTAAGACGAGAAAGGGGAACACACAACAACAACTACACCCCAAACAAGTTGAGGTCGGCTATATGAATCCTCAATTTAAACTCATGTCATATCATCACCATACTAAATAAAACAAAAATGAAAAACGAGGGAACAAAAGGAAGGAACATAACAGAAAAGGGGGAAAGCATTAAACTCCTGAGGCTTTTTGTTTGGACAGAAGCCACTCAAGGAGATCAAATGGTGGCATCTCCTTTGAAACATTGCTGTAAACTGAAGACTCTGATTCACTTATTGACTATTTTAAGAAAAAGGAAACTTATAAAGTAAAGTACTTTGACGGACAGGAAAGCTGTGATCTGTTCCTGTATTACTGCTCATTTGGTGGTATTAAGGTCTTTGTTTATGAGGTTAGGAATGGCGCATGGCTTATATTTTCCCTAACTAGCTCGCAAAATACAATTTGTGCCTTCTTGTTAGGGTGCTTCTTAGTAGGATAACAGCTTTGGTGCATTTCTAATAGTATTGACCTTCCAAACAACTCTGTAGGATTGACCTATGAAGAGAACGGAGACACATCTCTTTTTGCTGTGATATATTGTAGATTAATATTTACTTTTCCAGGAAAAAATGCATCCCCAATCTGGGATAGATTGGTATTCAACAAAATAAAAGCAAGGCTAGGAGGAAGAGTTCGCTTGATGGTCTCAGGATCTTCACCATTATCTCCTGATGTTACGGACTTTTTGCGGATGTGAGTTGAACAAACTTCATTAAGTTTCACCAATTATGATCAATTTATGAACATAACAGAGATCAGATTCTTCGTTTTGTGTAAATTTAGTTAAGTAGTTTTATTGTTCAGATGCTTTGGTTGTCAAGTTATAGAAGGATATGGAATGACCGAAACTTCTTGCCTTATAAGTAACATGGATCAGAGTGATATCTTATCGGGTCATGTGGGCTCTCCTAATCCTGGATGTGGTTAGTACGACTCCAAGCAAGTTTTTTTTTTTTTCCATTTGTCTTATGCCTGGACAAGGACTAATTATGTTTTCATGTTTTAGAAATAAAGCTTGTTGATGTCCCTGATATGAACTATTCATCTGAAGATCAGCCTAATCCCCGTGGAGAGATTTGTGTAAGAGGCCCCATAGTGTTCCAAGGATACTACAAGGATGAAGTACAGACGTAAGGGCATTTCTTTAACTTACTCACCCTTTTGTAGTTTGCATATTAGCAGGGAACTGTCCAAGTTAAATCTTAAAATTATCCAATGACATTGTTCAGGAGAGAAGTGATTGACAAAGATGGATGGTTTCACACCGGAGATATTGGAGCGTGGCTACCTGGGGGCCGCTTAAAGATAATTGATAGGTGAGAGGGTAACTAATAGTACTTGCCTTTCATAGATGGATTATGAAGTAGTAGTAGTTTTTCTCCCTCTTTGTTGCAATCTAGTTTATGTTCCTTGAATATGGAGAGTTAAATAAGATTGCTTCCTTGTAGCTAGAATCCATTTTAATGAAGTTGCACGGTATACGAAGATCATTGGCTACTTGTAGAAAGTCTTATCTTTTGCTATTTGTTTGCAGGAAGAAGAACATTTTCAAGTTAGCACAGGGAGAATATGTAGCTCCGGAAAAAATTGAGAATGTTTATGCAAATAGCAAGTATGTTGCACAGTGCTTTATACATGGTAAGATATGGTGTCACAGTAACCTCACCACCCCATGTACGACGCCTTTTACTGTACTGTTGTCTTCTTTGTCAGGTGACAGCCTGAATTCCTCTCTGGTAGCCATAGTCTGCGTGGACCTGGACATGTTGAAAACATGGGCTATAAATGAAGGCATCAAGGTGACACCCTGAATTCCTCTTACATCTTTAACCTGCTCTCATGAATAACTGCAAAGATTTTATGCTATTTGGTTATGTTGTATCAGTTGTCATAAAGGGAAAGAGATGATAAATATCAGAAAAAGATTCATCATAACATAAGGTGGCTGAAAAATATAAGGGAACCAAAAAGATCATTTTCCTTGTGATCATAATTACATCCCTTTTATTTTGGCTCTAGTTTCTTTTCTTTCCGCAATCGTACATGACATTTGAAATGTAACAAATATGCTTTCACTTTTGTAGCATAGGCACTCAAGACGTAATCTGGAATCTTAAAATTCAATGTATTATCTGGCTGATGCTTTCCTTATGAAATGTTCATATGGTCATAAAGAGTACCAAACTTCATTAATGAAAATTGTGATGTTCTCATTAGACTTATATAAAGCATTGTAGAGTAAGAAGTAGAGATATAGACTTTCTTTCAAATGTGAAGAGAATTATAAGTATTTGTTAGTATTGTACGTGATTATATTTATCTTGGAGAGAGCAGAATAAAGACGTGAAACAGCTCTGCACTGATCCAAGAGCAAAATTTGCAATATTGAAAGACATGGATACTGTTGGAAAGGAAGCACAGGTAATTTGAATTCCCCTGCAATGACCTTCTGTTTTCATCATGTTTCTCATGGAAAACACTTTGCAGTTGAGAGGTTTCGAATTTGCAAAAGCTATCACTTTGGTGCTTGAGCCTTTTTCTATGGAGAATGATCTGCTTACTCCAACGTATAAGGTATGTGTTGTTCCGCGATTATTAGACAACTAGGGAAAGTCTCCATTGCTCAAATTAGTTTTTTTTCTGTATTCCTTGTCCTTTTTTCAGATAAAAAGGCCACAAGCAAGAACATACTTTGCTAGAGAAATAGCAGACATGTATGCAGAACTCTCAACATCCAACTCTTCTCCAAATAAAATCTTATGAAAGGCAAAAACAATATATTGTGGTCTTATGCTGTTGAAATATTGTCCATCTCACAATGAACGTATAATATTGACAAGAAGTGAAACATTTTTCTTCTGAAGAACCAAAAATACATCTTGAAAAGCTTTCAATTATATATATTTTGTTCGAGCTGAAAACAGTAGATTTTATTGTTCGTACCAATTTGTGTACAGTACTCCACTCTCAGGATGCCATCCATTATGTTGTTTTCCTTTTACTGTCTTTACTTTTTTTAATAATTTGCAGAAGATAGGTATGCTTCCTACATATAACACCCTGTATGTATAGTTATCACTTATCCACTATTTCATAACATATCGTGTTGTGCTGTATTGTACTATGATATATGCAAATGTAATTTTTTTTTAATAGCTTATATTGTTTGATGTGAATTAATAACATACTTAGTTTTGGTTATATTTGTAGAATAAATTTACTAAAATCCTTTAACTGTTCTAAATATTGAATTTTATTGAAAACTAGAAGCAACATGCAAATTCATTTATCATAATCTCTTCAACAAAAATACTATGTATTTTTACTGATCTGTTACATTTTCAAGTCTCTTATTTCCCATGTGAAGCAATGAAAAATTTTAGAAAGAAAAATGAAACCAATCTTTTACCATGTGAAGTAGCTAAATTCTGTTATAACATAAAAATACAAAAAACAACATGATGTTTTGCCCATTGATTCTTTTATATACAACACATAAAAATAATCTTTCTGTTTTTAAGATAATACAAAAGAAAGACAGTGATTCTCTTAGATGAGGTGTATTATAGAGGTGAGGAAGATGTCATAAGAAAAGTGCACGGCAGAGATCACAGATTCCAATCAGAAGATCCTCTGTTAGCTTGGTACTTTCAAAACACCGGAGAAAGTTGCAAGGACTTATGATGCGGCGAAGAAGTTCTTTCTAGGCTAGAAGGCGTCACTAATTTTCCTGAGGATAACCCTCCAAAACACCAAAGATTATCTCAGGTTTGGGAGGATAGGATTGGAATAGTTATTACTGTCTAATCCTTTTTGAGAAAATTGTTGGTATTTTTGAGGTTATCTTCGTGAAGGTCAAAAAATCTCTCCGCCACATCGTAAACCTTAACAGCTTTATCCGGTATATTGAATGTCCCAAGATTTTCTCCTCTAACTGGAATCTCTAATCTCTACTGTGTACTTTCTTTATAACGTCTTCCTCACATCCCCTCATCATCCTTATAATGTACCTCAACTTAGATGATGTGTTATAGAGGTGTGAGGAAGACATCATGGGAAAAGTGGACGACAGAGATCACATATCTAATTAGAGGATCCTCCGTTAGCTTGGTACTTTCAAAACACTGGAGAAAGCTGCAAGGGCTTATGATACAACGATGAAGTTGTTTCTAGGATAGAAGGTGTCAATAATTTTCCTGAGGATAACCCTCCAAAATACCAAAGATAATCATGTTTGGGAGGATAGGATTGAAACAGTTATTACTGTTTAATCCTTTTTGAAAAAATTATTGGTGTTTTGGAGGTTATCTTCGTGACAGTCAGACAATCTATCCGCCACATCGTAAAGCTTAACAGCTTTATCCGGCATATTGAAAGTCCCAAGCTAGGAGTTTCTCCTTTGGCTGGAATCTCTGATCTCTGTGTACTTTCCTCATAACGTCTTCCTCATAGGGGTGTACAAAATCGAACCGAAAAACGAACCAAACTGCAAACCAAGTCAAATTGAAAAAAATCAAACTAGTGGTTTGGTTTGACTCGGTTTGGTATTAAAAAAAAATCCGATTATATTTGGGTTGGTTTGGTTTTAACTAAAAAAAATAACCCGAGACCAAACCAACCCGACATTATATATGTAATTATAAAATTTTATTTTATACATAAAAATATTTATTTTAATATCATTTTAAAATATTTTTTATACTATTTCATAGTTTTATCTTTTAATATATTATTTCAAGTTTAAAACTTAGAATTCGAAATAATCTAATAAAGATTGTGTTCATTGATTTAGATAATCATAATAAAACTTAAATCAAAATCAAATTAATACTAATGCAAAAAGAAAATCAATTCAACACGAAGACCTCATTTGTTTGCACTTAATGGATGTCTGAATCTTAATGATTCAGATTCAGCCTATTAAGAATGTTTGGTTTTTAGTTCTGAATTTGAATGCTTCAGATTCAGTCCATTAAGTTCATTTGTTTTATTTTTTAATAAGCCTCTTAATGAGTCTGAATGAATTAGATATGTAAGAAACTCTTAACAACATTCAAACTCATTTAATAAGTTATCAAATAATAAACTATCGCTTCTCTGTTTTAAGCGTGTCTTTTTATCTCATTACTGAAACTTTTCCTTATCTCTTTACTCAATCAAACATCATTTTTTCCCTCTTGAACTGGTAAGTTTTCATAAACCGTTTCAAGTATTTTTTTTATATTAATAATTTTCTTGTGTTGACGGTATCAAGAACACTGTTGGTGTATTGGCGTTTATCAAGGTTTTTGAATGAAAAAAATTGTACTTCCAAATCATGATTATTAAAACTTTTAAAACTTTTTTTTTCTTTTATCAAAAGTGATATATTTTGTTGAAATGAAATTTTTATGAAATTTTATTAATTTGATGTTAATTTCACATGGACATTCAAATATTAAAAACAAACAACATTAATTATTTAGCGTTCAGATTTAGAGAACACGTCTTAATATTCAGATGTGTATTCAGATCAAATCACCTGAATTTTAATGCAAATCTTAATATTCAGATGTGTATTCAGATTCAGACCTCTTAATCTTAATGGAAACAAATGAGGCCTAAGAATGACAATAATATTGAATATTTGTACTTTAGTTTTACATTGGTTTATACAATTAAAATACATAATCTAATTTAATTTTTCTTAATTATTTAAAAATGTAACTAATACTTATTTAACTTATTTTAGCATGATTTAGTACTTTTAAATTATGATTATTTTCATGATAACTTTACAATATTTATTTTATATGATGATTTCATTATTATTTTTAGTGAATATTTTTGTGTCATCAATACTCATTTCATATTTTGTGTTATTTTCTTAAAAAACACCTTAGATAATTGTATTTTGGTTGGACTAAATAAATATTTGGAGCACAAGTTCATAATATATTTGTATGCAAACTTTACCGAAAAATTCAAAAATCTGGAAAAATTCAAAGTTTATTAGTTTGGTTTGATTTATACATTAAAAAATTCGACATAATGGTTTGATTTGGTATTTGAAAAAACCGAACCAACCCGAGGTTGAAAAATCCGAAAAAATCATAACTTTATTGGTTCGCTTTGGTTTATAAATTTAAAAATTTACATGAATGGTTTGATTTGAAATTTGAAAAACCCAAACCAACCCGGTCATATACACCCCTACTTCCTCACATCCCTATAATGTACCTCATCATCCTTATAATGTACCTGAACTTAGATGAGGCATGTTATAGAGGTGTGAGGAAGACGTCATGGTAAAAAAATGCACGACAGAGATCACAGATCCAATAGGAGGATCCTCCGTTAGCTTGGTACATTCAAAACACCGGAGAAAGCTGCAAGGGGTTATGATGCAACGAGGAAGTTGTTTCCAGGCTAGAAGGTGTCAATAATTTTCCTGAGGATAATTGTCCAAAACACCAAAAATAATTTCAGGTTTTGGAGGATAGGATTGGAATAGTTATTATTATTCAATCATTTTTAGAGAGTTGTTGATGTTTTGGAGGTTATCTTCGTGACAGTCAAACAACCTCTCTGCCACATCGTAATCCTTACCAACTTTATCCAGCATATTGAAAAGTACCAAGCCAGGGGTTTATCCTCTGGAATCTCTGATCTCTATTGCATACTTTCCCCTTAATGTTTTCCCCACATCCCTATAAATAATGTACTTCATCTTAGAAGAGGTATGTTATAGAGGTGTGAGGAAGACGCCATGGGAAAAGTGCATGATAGTGATTAGAGATCTAATAGGAGGATCCTCTGTTAGTTTAGTACATTTTAAACACTGTAGACAACTGCAAGGGCTTATGATGCGGTGACGAATTTGTTTCTAGGCTAGAAGGTGTCACTAATATTCGTAAGGATAACCCTCTATAAAAACAAACACTATCTTAGGTTTTGAAGGATAAGATTGGAATAATTATTATTATCCAGTCCTTTTGAGAAAATTGTTGATGTTTTGGAGGTTATCTTCGTGACGCTCAGATAACCTCTCCGCCACATCGTAATCCTTAACAAATTTATCCGGCATATTAGAAGTCCCAAGCTAGGAGTTTCTCCTCCGGAATCTCTGATCTCTATTGCGTACTTTCCCCGTAATTTCTTTCTCACAACTCTATAATGTACCTCATAAACCCTATAATGAACCTCATCTTAAATGAGGTATGTTATAGAGGTGTGAGGAAGACGCCATGGGAAAAGTGCACGACAGACAATTGAGATCCAATGGGAGGATCCTCTGTTAGCTTAGTACATTCTAAACACCACAGAAAGCTGCAAGGACTTATGATGCAGCAACGAAGTTGTTTCTACGCTAGAAGGTGTCACTATTTTCAGAAGGATAACCCTCTAAAACAACAAACATTATTATAATTATTATTATCCAATCCTTTTTGAGAAAGTTGTTGGTGTTTTGGAGGTTATCTTCATGACGGTCAGACAACCTGTCCGCCACATCGTAATCCTTAACATCTTTGTCCGGCATATTGAAAGTCCCAAGACAGGGGTTTTTCCTTTGGAATCTCTGATCTCTATTGCATAATTTCCCCATAATGTAATCCTCACATCCCTATTATGTACCTTGTAAATCCTATAATGTACCTCAGCTTAGATGAGGTATGTTATAGAGGTGAGGAAGACATCATGGAAAAAGTGCAAGATAGAGATCAGAGATCCGAGATCTAATAGAAGGATCCTCCGTTAGCTTGGTACATTCTAAACACCACAGAAAGCTGCAATGTCTTATGATGCGGCGACGAAGTTATTTCTATGCTAGTAGGTGTCATTAATTTTCGTAAGGATAAACCTCTATAAATACTAAAGACTATTTCAGGTTTTGAAGAATAGGATTGGAATCATTATTTTTATCCAATGCTTTTTGAGAAAGTTGTTGATGTTTTGGAGGTTATCTTCATGACGATCAAACAACCTCTCCGCCGCATCGTAATCCTTAACAACTTTCTCCTCTGGAATCTCTGATTATATTACGTACTTTTCCCATAATGTCTTTCTTACATCTCTATAATGTCCCTCAGAAACCCTATAATGTACCTCATAAACCCTATAATGTACCTCATCTTAGATGAGGTATGTTATAGAGGTGTAAGGAAGATTCCATGGGAAAAGTGCGCGACAAAGATTAGAGATCCATTGCGTGGATCCTCCGTTAGCTTGAATTCTTCTAAATACCGTAGAAATCTGCAAGGGCTTATGATGCAACGGCGAAGTTGTTTCTAGGCTAGAAGGTGTCACTAATTTAGGTAAAGATAACCCTCTAAAACACCAAAGATGATCTCTGGCTTAGAAGGATAGGATTGGAATAATTATTATTATTTAATCCTTTTTGAGAAAGTTGTTGATGTTTTGGAGGTTATCTTCGTGATTGTCAGACAACCTCTTCGACACATCGTAATCTTTAACAACTTTATCAGGCATATTGAAAGTCCCAAGCTAGGGTTTTCTCTTCTGGAATATCTGATCTCTAATGCGTACTTTCCCCATAATTTCTTCCTCACATCCCTATAATGTACCTCATAAACCCTATAATGTACATCATCTTAGACGAGGTATGTGAGGAAGACGCCATGGAAAAAGTTCACGAAAGAGATCAGAGATCCAATGGAAGGATTATCTGTTAGTTAGCAAGGGCTAATGATGCAGCGATGAAGTTGTTTTTAGGCTAGAATAAGTCATTAACTTTCGTACGGATAACCCTCTAAAACACCAAAAATTATCTCAGGTGTTTGGAAGGATATGATTGGAATAATTATTATTATCCAACCCTTTTTGAGAAAGTTGTTGATGTTTTAGAGATTATCTTTGTGACGGTCAGACAACCTCTCCGTCACATCGTAATCCTTAACAACTTTATCCGGCATATTAAAAGTCCCAAGCCAGGGGTTTCTCCTCTAAAATCTCTGATCTTTATTGCGTACTTTCCCCATAATGTCTTTCTCACATCCCGTACCTTATAAACCCTATAATGCACCTCATCTTAGATGAGGTATGTTATAGAGGTGTGAGGAAGACGCCATGGGAAAAGTGCACGACAGAGATCAGAGATCCAATGGGAGGATCCTCCATTAGCTTGGTACATTCTAAACACCGAAGAAAGTTGCAAGGGTTTATGATGCGGCGACGAAGTTGTTTCTAGGCTAGAAGATGTCACTAATTTTCGTAAGGATAACCCTCTAAAACACCAAAGATTATCTCTGGCTTAGAGGGATAGATTGGAATAATTATTATTATCCAATCCTTTTTGAGAAAGTTGTTGATGTTTTGGAGGTTATCTTCGTGACGGTCAGACAATCTCTCCGCCACATCATAATCCTTTACAACTTTATTCGGCATATTAAAAGTCCTAAGCCAGAGATTTTTCCTCAAGAGTCTATGATCTCTATTGCGTACTTTCCCTATAATGCCTTCCTCACATATCTATAATGTATCTCATAAAACCTATAATGTACCTCATCTTAGATGATGTATGTTCATCTTAGATTAGGTATGTTATAGAGGTGTGAGGAAGACACCATGGGAAAAGTGCATGACAGAGATCTAAGATTCAATGGGAGGATCCTCCTTTAGATTGGTACATTCTAAACACCATAGAAAGCTGTAAGGGCTTATGATGCGTCAAAGAAGTTATTTCTACGCTAGAAGGTGTCACTAATTTTTGTAAGTATAACACTCTAAAAAACCAAAGATTATCTCAGGTTTTGAAGGATAGGATTGAATAATTATTATTATCCTATCCTTTTTGAGAAAGTTGTTGATGTTTTGTAAGTTATCTTCGTGACAGTCAGACAACCTCTCCGTCACATCGTAATCCTTAACAACTTTATCCGACAAATTGAAAGTCCCAAGCCAGGAGTTTCTCCTCTGGTTGAGATCCTCAGTTGTGTACTTTCTCATAACGTCTTTCTCACACACTATAATGTACCTCATCTCAAGAAAATCGTTTCCTTTCTTTTTCATCTGAAAGGAAATAATTTTAAAAAAATATTTTTGTGTATATAGAAGAATAAGTGAGTAAAACAAAAGAAGCAGAGTGGTTTATATAGCTGTCTCTAAAGGGAAATTTGTGTGGTCCACTTAATTACATGAAAATATAATAGATTCTTTTAATTTCGAAAAATGACTACATTCCAACTTTAATGTTTATTAGATTAGATATACAAATTAAAGAAATATTTTTTTTATGTTAAAAAATCTTAATAATAATGTGAACAGATAATATAAATTAGATAATATAAGATTTATTTATTTATGTTACAGAATCCGGATAATAATGCATATTGATATTACAAGATATTTTTATTTATGTAACAGAATCTGAACAATAATGTATATAGATAATATAGCTCACTAGTAAATTCGTGGGATAAAAATTTAAACATAATTTATTTATTTATTTTGTGGGGTGGGGGGGGGGGGGGAAGGGGAGAGAGAGAGATAAGAAGGTAATGTTAAACTTAATTAACAGAAACTGAAAATGTTAATTTTTTCTTACACAACTAAGTAGTGCTACTCCATATTTGAACTTGTTATGTTATATAACATGTTATACATCTTGTTTTTATGTTATTTACTTAACCATATCTAAGAAAAAATAATTAATGTCCCCCATTATATTCTTGGTAATAATTGTTTTCGAAAAGAATAAGTACTTTAATTATGATACAATGTTATGATTTTTCAAATACCAAGGATAAAATAATTAAAACCCCTCATAATTAATGTTTCCTTAAGTAAAAGGTAGAGATACTATAAAATAAAATTTAAAAAGGTGAAAAGATAAAATAAGATTATTAAAGAATAAGTAATCACAAAATGTTCTATCTTGTATAGCCTTAGTGAATAGAGTTACGTGATATACACGTGGCTAGTGGAATGTGACAAGTATCACATGAAACAGTCGAAATGTATGAAAGTTAGACACCATGATTATCAATAAAAAAAAATGAGATAAAAATACAATAATAATAACATAATCACACCAAATATCGTCACATAAAATGAAACCATTGCATAGCAACCTAAGATAGATTTAACAACAAAATTGGTTGCAACAAATATTGAACATATGAAAAATAAATTAACCATAATGAAAATTTGAAGAAACAAGAATATTATTGATAAACAATATTATAGGTACAATTTTGTTCCTCTCTTGATTCTTCTCTCTTGAAGGTTCTTTAATTTTAGTTGAAAAAAAATTCTCATTGAAGGTGAGTTTGGAACTGGGGCGAGAGTTGGTTTGTGATAGCTCTAGCCATCTACACTACGGGTTACTTTAATTTGTTATTTTAGGGTGTCCAAAATACACTATATATCAATATAAGTGAAAACATTACGTGTATATATCGTATAATTTTCGGGTGTCCAAAACAAGGTGGCTCCGCTCCTGAGAGTAGCCTCCCAGAATCTTAACTAAAATCGAATACATCTTGTAGAGTCTCAACTAGAGTTGGACACCGTCTTGTAGAGTTTCACAAATTTTCATTGTCTATAAATGTCTTCGACTTCAAAACTTCTCGAAATGCAGACTTGATGATACTCAAAAACGAGACTCAAGGTACCTTTCACTTTTGCAATTTTGTGGCTTCAGATTCAAAGATTTGATTTGTACTAAGAGAGGTCATGAAAGACATATTTGGTCTCGTTGGGGGTGCCATAAATCGTAAACAATAAAATTTGTTTCTTCTAATTCGTCTTTTTAAAAATAAATTCACTGCTCTTGTAGAGAAATGTGTGACGTTTGATCCACAAGTTTTCTTTGTCTTCTTGACAGAATTTTAGTGTGATTTCTAAATTATGTGAACTCCTATTTATAGTTATAGAATAAAGAAGTTATGATGAAAATATGCTTCCTTTCTGTCAATCAAATTTAAGTGATGACATAGCAAAAGAAATAGTGATAAGAACAAATTTCTTTCGATCGATCAGATTTAAGTGATATGACAATATGATTGATCGAAATACACCACCAGTAGATGTGATACTTATTTTGACACATGACCTTTGATCAAATAAATTATAAAGGATTACAACAATAAACTTTAGATCATATATTATTATAAGTGGGAAGCTCCAAAGTAGAAAAGTTGAATTACAATTTTACCCTTATGCTAAATTCAAATGTTATTAAATAAATAATTAATTAAATAGTAAATAGTAGAATTTCTATAATATTTTTATTTAATTGGTATACACATGTGAGTAAATTAAATAGAACAAAAATTAAAAATAAGAGTTATCCCTTTGAATAGATACATGTATGTGTTTCATCTTCCAAATTAATTTATATTTTTAATTAATATTTGTTTTTAATTTGTAATAATACTTGACCTTTCAACTTTGTAAGTGAATCTTCATATTCCAAAACTATATTTTTTCCCTATAAATACAAATCTTTCTATGAAAATTTTCTAATAGTATCTTCATAGAAAGATTTATACGTGATACAATTTTTGTGTGTGGAAGACTAGAGAAGCTTTAATCAAGTGAAGAAAATTTCAAGGCAAAGAGGATTTTTGTCAAGATTACAAGGCGTAATGTGATTATAGGGATAAATAACACTTCAATTACTAGAATATCGGAGTTTGATGCATTTGTTTTTGTAATTTGCCGAGATTAGAACTATGATAAGACCTCTCCATTTATGTAGTTGAATGTCGCTTTCGTTAACTTCTCTTCCAAAACTTTTAACTTTTTTTATGGTCAAAGGTTGAAAGTTTATTACTGTAGCTTTTTTTCAATTTGCATTATCAATAAAAAACAGGGAAAGGAATGTTTTAAAAATAGGGAAAGGAATGTCTTCAATTTACATTATCAATTTGCATTTTTGTTGGTAGCCTTATGCTAAACTTGCTCCCATATTTGATTTTTTTTTTGTATTTGTAATTTTATCTTAAGAATGTATTTGATTAAATGGTGTATTTTCATATAAATTTTTTAATACTTAGTCATAATGATTTTCCATTACAGATTTAGTATATTTGAATTCTTTTATATATTTTATTCTTAGATTACAGTTTTGTTTTCACAGTACATTTAAATTTTATAAATTGTTTAATAAATTAAATATTAATATTAAATAGTAAATAGTAAATCATCATATTAGCATACATAACTTACCATCAACTTGTAAATGTATGTGACTTTCACTAATTATATTCATTATGTTCATTACTCTCATTTCTCATCGATAATCTCAAATGGATTAATATTTATTTATGACAACTCTTTGTATTTCTCAATGTTATCCAATAATAAATAGTGACATTTCACACAATAATATATAAACTTAAACCAATTGGAAAAAAATGAGAAAATCTCTATGCTCTCTTTTCTCGTCTCTTTTTATTTATTTAGTTTAACATTTATGTTTCTTGCTTGTTGTTATTGTACAACGTACTTTCTATTGTTGTGTTATTATTATTGATAATTTACTATGGCCTGTTGCTTTGTATACATTAACCTATCATGTTGTATTTTAATATCTTCATCGGAATATTGAATTTGTGTGATAGTTATTTTTACTTTATGCACTTTTAGTCAATTTTATAATTAAATATATAATATTTTTACTAGGAAGATATATGTAATTTCTACCGAAACAATGATAAATTTTACGATACAAAATTTATATGAAGTATCTTGGGATAAACGTGCAACGCACGTTCCTAAATCTAGTTACAATTAAAATAAGGAACTAGTGTTATATTTAAACTTGTGTAGTGTATTGAAGTTGCACATTGAGGTCACTCATTATGTAACAGTAACATGCATTTGTAGTTGAATTTAGGTGGCAAAACACTACATACAATCACAGTGACGTCGTTTCAACTGATGGATTCCCAAGCTGAACGTCGTTTTCGAACTATTCGCAACCACCTCACTTCCACCGCCGCCGTCGCCGTCGATCAAGAGCAGCCGTCACTTCTCCGCCGTAAAAATGCCGCCGGCGACTTCTTCTTCGGTATTCTTGCGCACCCACTTTTCTTAAATGAGAATGCAGCTGTATATACCTTCTTTTAAAATTCAATTTCTTAAGTAGCATTTCAACTTTGTGTAACTAACTGGGGAACTATATATGGGGAAATAAAAAAACAAGCTAAATCTCCGTATATGCTGTAAGATCTAATTAATCATTAAAAGATTTGGATAAAACAAAAAAAATGCAATCTTTAGTTGAGATTGACATACACATACTCTTCAACTCCATGTTTAACACGAGTTGTATCTGCGTTTAAATCTGAGATCAAATCATCCACAAACATAATCAGAATTTAAGCTATTTACAATGTGCCACATCACTATCCTTTTAGGCTATAATCGATCAACATAAAGTCCGAATTTAACATATGTAGGTTTGATTTGTTCTACAGCTGTGTAGATTTGGGGGTGGGGGTGAATATTGATGATCAGAAGATTCACATTTCCAACCAATGTACTTGATCATTATCAGGGCTGAATCGAAGTGTCTGTGAATAGAGGAGATAATGAGTAGAACTATGAGTCTTGAAGAAAATGATCATTTGCATGTTAGGTACCTGAATAGAGACCCAAAAACAAATCAAAGATTCACCAAAAACTATCTGTATTCTTTGTAGTACCAACTATGAAGAGTAAATCCTTTCTCCTAATAATTGTTGTTTGGTTTGTCATTTAGGACATGAGGCATCTCCTCTTTTTGTCAACTAGGCAGCGTTGAAAAAGGAGATACTGCTATATCTGGATAATTCCAACTGGTATCCCAGATCTCTTGGTACCCAGTCTTGCTTCTCCAACTCCCTAGGGAAAGCTAGAGATCTTCCCCGTCCCCAAGCCGAACAAAACTAAATAGATAGCAAATGGTCCTTCAAAAGTAGTTTACATCTTACTTTATATCAGACTAGATCCATACCAGGTATAAATTTGGAGAACTTCTGTATGCAGCCTGGTAATGTAAGTTGAATGTCCAGCTATTTGTTGGATTTACTGATTTCGTATTACACTTCCTCTACATGTTGGTCTGACCTCCATTTTACCTAGCTTGTTGTTTCAGCTTATTACTTGGAGATCAGACTACCCTATTTTCTGTTTCTTTATCTATCTATCTATCTCCCCTCCATTGGTTCTTTGCTAATTATTGAACTTTCACCAGAGCAAGGATTTAGTAATGCGCTCCCTGAAGAATTGAAGACAGGAAAATGGAATGTGTACAGGTCAGAACAGTTAGTTCAAACTCTTCATGTATTCGACACATTACTGATTTCTAGTTCTTTTAAATCCAGATCTGCTCGCTCTCCAGTGAAGCTTATTAGTAGATTTGCAGATCATCCTGAAATTGGTACCTTACATGACAATTTTGTGTGAGTAATCAAACTTGCCTGATTGACTCCCGATTTTCCTTTTCTTCTCAAGAAAATTCACCACAATTTGAATTCTTTTTCATCTTTTTTGTTTTGATTTGTTTGTCTGGTTAGGCGATCGGTTGAGGCATTTCCAGACTGCAATTACTTAGGATCACGAGTTCAAGAAGATGGAACAGTAGGAGAGTATGTTAGCCGCTGGAAGCCTGTAATTGAGCTTATGATTTATCTTCAAGGCATACTCATCCAATGTAACATACTCTACAGGTACAAATGGATGACATACAAGGAGGCAGATACTGCACGGTCAGCAATAGGTTCTGCACTAGTTTGTCATCAGATACCAAAGGCAACTTACTTTATCAACTTCTTAAACCAATTTGGAAGGCTTTCTGTTCTCTTTCTGAATTTACTTGTTCTCATTTTTCAGAAAAACTAAAAGAAGTGAATATTTTCTGTTTATATACTAATCATTTTGATTCCTTCGCTTCTTGACAGGGATCTCGTGTTGGTTTATATTTTATCAACCGACCAGAATGGCTGATAGTCGACCATGCCTGCTCTGCGTATTCATTTATTTCAGTTCCTTTATACGATACTCTTGGTTGGTCTTCAGACATTATCAAAAATAAATTCATTTGATATCTTACCATTGTTGCTAAATCTCCTAAGCCATAAAATTTGTAGGTTCAGAAGCTGTAAAATATATTGCAAACCATGCAGCAATTGAAGCTATATTTTGTGTGACAGAAACATTAAATCATGTGAGTTTACTTGCAAGTTCTGTTGAGGTGACATGGAAGTGGAAGAATCAAGCAGTTACCAATATAGGCTTTAGACCATTTTTGAGGTTTAACTGTTCACTTGCAGATAGAATATTGGAACACGTTTTACTTGCTATGATTGTCCCATTTGGATTGAGAATCTGATGTTTTGGATCTTCTTTCTACTGGCAATATTTTGTTTTTGTTCTTCCTGATGATTGATTTACTAAAAGATCCTAACTTTCCACCGTCATAGGTGGATTATATATTTTAAAAAAACTTAAAATCAACATCCTGGAATTTGGCGAACTTTAAATGCAGGGAAATAGAAAGAGATGTACGTGATAGACCTTTCTCTTCTGTACACTGCTTTCCTTGAAGTCACTGTTGAGGTTCTTATTTATGGGATTACTCTTCAAATTGCAGTTGCTTAGCTTCGTATCGGAGATTCCTTCGCTGCATTTAATTGCGGTATGCAAAACTGTCGCTTTATGGTGATTGAAGTGGTGCATAACTATGATATTGCCGATCTGCAATTCATCGGTCCTCATCTGGCTTGGGTATGATGTAGGTTGTTGGAGCAGTAGATGGGAGAATTCCATCACTTCCACCGTCATCTGGAGTGGAGATCATATCATATTCAACACTACTTAGTCAGGTGATTATATATACTCAAAGTCGTATTTTTATGGTATGAGAGTTTTAGATTTTGTGCCTAGTAGGAATGAGAAGATGCAGAGATGTGAACATGGTACGTATGGTAGCTTTGTGCTGCATATGATCTTTCACATATCTGAGTTAATGACATGGGTGGAATTGCAAGAGATATATCTATAAGTTGTAATTTCACTAGCAGCACTGAAAATGCCTACTAATGTATTTGTACTTCACTACTTGATTGTTAAGGTTTCATAGTATAGTTAATGATTTTCTTTCAGGGTCTCAGCAATCTTCAGCCCTTTTGCCCACCAAAACCTGAGACTGTTGCTACGATATGCTATAAGAGTGGTACAACTGGGACCCCAAAGGTACATCAGAATATCATATACTCAATTCTAAATGTTATTGCTTTCCAGAATTGAAGCAAATTGCATTTCTTTTATCTAACTGATAGGGTGCTGTTTTGACCCATGGAAACCTGATTGCAAATGTTGCTGGTACGAGTATTGGCATCAATCTATACTCTTCAGATATGTGAGTACTAGTGATTATAATAGCCCAAATATCAGCATGAATCACTTTTTTGTTGAAAGTTCTGGAGCTAAACATCTCTTACATTCAGTTGAAACTTTCTAATGAAAACTGTAGATTTTTCTGAAACCTTTATCTTAATTTTAATAGTTACATATCATATCTTCCGCTGGCACATATATTTGAGAGGGCTACCCAAGTATTGCTGGTCTATTTTGGAGGAGCTTCTGGATTTTATCAGGGAGTATGAGACTTACCATAGAGTACTTTCTGGATTTTCTTTTAGCAGTCCTTTCATGAACCGTATCTGTCAAGTCTAAAGATTATTCTAGCTCGGATTCGTCGGTTAATTTTATTCAAACAATGGCTTGTAAACATGAAATACAACTAATACAACCATTTGG
>NC_028645.1:78913357-78917372 GCF_001406875.1 Solanum pennellii
GGGGGGGGGGGGTATTGGAAAAGCATAAAGCTGTTCATTGCTGGAATCAATATGTGAATTGTAGGTTGGAAGTTAATGATATCACTGTGCAAGAGACTTAACTTATATAGATAACGTGAATTGCTTGTTTTAGATTCATTTCATTTTTACTGATCATGATATTTGCTACTTTGTTTACGCTTTGTCATTCTTTCTGCTCCTTTTTGTTTCTAATTTCTGAATTCCTTCTTAAGGAATACTGCATACTTGTGAAATCAAAGAAATAGGACTATAAAAGTAAAGGAAACTAAAGCCCCTTAAACCTTAATGAAGTCCAGCTTTAATTAATCTATATAGCATTTTCCTCCTCAAACTTTTTAAAGTTTTTGGACTCTCCATTTGGACAGGCTGTTGCAAGTACCCCCGGGAAAAAGTAGAAATTCTATGTATCTAAATTGTTTTCTTTTATTCTGAACTTTTTTAGTTTATTTTTTCCCTTTTCGTCTCTGTTGTTTTGTTCTTCTTTCCTTCTACCACCATTGCACCCGAAAGTGAATTCCCCTATCCTTCTCCTCCTTGTCCCAATCTCCACTTTCCTGTTGCTTTAGCTCTATGTCTTACTCTTCTACTTGCCTGATCATATCCTCTTAAGGCTTCCTTTCATCTTCCTCTTGCTTCTTCGCCAACAACAACTTCCCATTAACTTTCCTGCTGGTTACTGCTACTTTTGTTTCTTCTTCACCTGAATATCCACATCCCTCCTTGTCCTTATTCTTTTCCACCCTGTTGTCTAATTTTTACTCTTTTTATTTCTCCCTTTGTCTTGTTCACCGTGCCCAGTGAAGTAGCTTGGTAGTATGAAAGTGGTGAAAAAGTAGAAAACCAAAAAGGGAAATGTAAAAGAAATGAAGTAAGGGCTGTATTTTTGTTTCTACTTTCAAAGGGGAAATTTTCCACAAAATTATTAAGGACAAGAATTAAACTTAAGTTGATGGAGGGAAAATGTGCACCTCCTAAAGGTAAAGGTTTTATTTTTTGCTTGATGACATTTAGGAGATATTAATTGGACAAAAGATAGTAAGTCTTGAGACTCAATTGTCTACAATATTCTAAGCAATGTCTTCACACTTCTCTAAGGAAATACTTTGTTTAACTTTACTATGCATTCAGGATAATCTGAAACTAGTGGATGATATGGCTGTATTAAGGCCCACTGTCTTTTGCAGCGTTCCTCGGTTTACAATAAATTATATGCCAGGTAATTGACTCTTGATGCTGATTTGCTATATGTGGTAATTTTAGTTTTATGTGATCCTCAATTAACTTAGATGCTTCCTTTTGCAGCATTATGAATGTTGTGAAGACATCTGGTTCTGTGAGAGAGAGGATATTTAATGCTGCTTATAATGCTAAGAAGCAAGCAATTTTTAATGGTGAGATATTTTTACCTCTATCGAGTAATAGATGGCTGCACCTGTGCATCTTGGACCTTTTTCTATCTGGGTTGCATCATATAATATTTCTTTAGGATTTAAGATTGTTTCCTTAGAGGTCTATTAGTATGGAGATCGGTGCATATGGGAGTTAAGATACACATTGTTTCTATTATGTTCCAACACATGTTTAATGTCCTGTTGAATTGCTAATTGTCTCGCAATTGACAAGAATCATTTTTTCATTATGTGAAGTGACAAGAACCTTTTATCAGGTAGCTTTTGATAGTGCAGCAGCATTACAGATAATACAATACGGATTAAAGCTGACAAAAATGTGTTTCGGTTTAGTGAAATTTCTCGAAACATGATCACTGCATGTTCTATCTTAGGACTGGTAAATTTTTCATTTCTCATGGGTTTGGAATATAAAATTTGGTAAGAGTTTCAACAGCATGCTACATGCGCTTGCATGGGTTTGGCCCTGTGTCAGCTGAAGATGAGGCTTCAACAACTATTTGTGTCAAGTCTCGCATTAGTGGGATATGGTGAATTTGGACTCCTTGTATGGACTTGGGCGATCCTTCCATCATAAGCTAGCTTTTGGGGTTGAGTTAGGCCCAAGATCCATTTCGTTACATCGTTGCAGAGTCAGACCCTTCCCCAATTTATGATTTACTGATGTTGGGCGTCCATATTAAATTGTCTATGCTCTAGATGTTCAGTCCTGGGTTTGGAGCGGGCTGTTAAGTCCCACATCGGGTGGGATGTGGTGAATTTGGACTCCTTATACGGACTTGGGCAACCTCCCCTCATAATCTAGATTTGGGATTGAGTTAGGCCCAAGACCATTTCTTTACAATTTGTAGCTTGATCTGCAGTCAGTCCCTTTACCAAGTCCACCATCCATGTCTAGTATCTCTCGATATTAATTTAACAGCTGTTACAGAAGTGAAAAGTCGGTGGATTCATGTTAAAAACCACCTGTAGTATGACATAGCCACAACTTTTCAAAAATGGAACACTATGATCTAGGCAGCTTGTACTGAATGCTTCAGCCCTCAATTACACCAGTGAGGTAATTCTTTTTTAATTATAATGCTTCTTGACAAGTTATGTTTTGATGCTGACATGTTATTCTATACGAAGCCCTTTAGTACTTCATTGATTTTGTGAGTAAATGTATAAAGTTCAACTACCTTGGAAGCAGCTCTTTGATATGGACTCTTGACGTCTCCTTAACTGTAAATTCATTTCTCTCTTCTCGGTAAGATGGGAAAAGGGAACTAACAACAACTATACCTTAGTCCCAAACAAGTTGGGGACGTTTATATGAATCCCACTTTCACTTAAACTCATTTCATATCATCATACTCAATAAAATAAAATAAAAAAACAAGGGAACAAAGGAAAGAAAAATAACAGAAACGTGGGAAAGAATCAAACTCCTGCGCCTTTTTGTTTGGGCAGGGAAGCTACTTAAAGGGGATAATGTAACGACCCGCTAGGTCGTTTTGAGAACTAGGACTAGTTCGACTCCTTTTGAAAATTTAANGTTCAAAAAGAACAGGTGTAACGACCCGCTAGGTCGTTTTGAGAACTAGGACTAGTTCGACTCCTTTTGAAAATTTAAAGGGGCTATTTTTAATCTATTCGATGAATAAGAGTATTTAGTTGATAAAATTTTAGTGAAGAACTAATATAGTTAATATTTAGTGGGCCTAGTTTATAATTCAATTCAGAAATTTTTTTTTTGGCCCATGAAATTAAGCTTAAGTAAAGAGGGGTTAATAATCTGTTAGTCATAACTCAAAAATAAAATAAAATAATACAATAGGGCAAAGAGCAGCGGTTGGCTAAGGGTTTACGGTGGTTCTTGGTAAGCACCTGAAATTCTTCAATTTTTATATGAAATTTTTATAATGCTCATGTAATGTGTTGTTTATTACCGAAAGTAAATCCTATTTCTTTATGTTAATGGTATTGGCGGGAGGAACAGGGAACCGCATGAGTTATGTTAGGTTGTGATGTGGGTGATGAAAAGTTTTAGCAACAATTAATGTGAGGTTTTTGTTAGTGTGAATATACAGTTAGGTGACTAAATTGTTTAGATTGGGAAGAAAAAAAAAACATATGAAAAGGGTGGACATGGTAACGATAGCTCCAGATGCACTTGGCGGTGACATTCCCCTGAATTGGCAAAGGGTGGAACAAATTTAAAGAGTGATAAAGTTATTGAATTAGAATAGGAAAGAAAATTTTGTTTATTTTAATCAAAAAGGTAATCATTAAATAATGATTTGATGTAATCATTGGCAAACAGCCATGTTTGCATATATGGAATCTGCAAAATCCCATGGCCATTATTTACTAAAATAAAATTTTGTTTTCGTTGGTTAAGTTACAGTTAATTTATATATCGTCTTAAACTTTTTCTTTTATTTTTATTGAATTATTATTTTATTTAACTTTCATATAGTAATACTCCTCGAAGTTTATGGGTATAGCTAACCAATTTTTGGTGGTATCGTGTTACATGAGTATCCTTAAATTCATAATATTTATAGGAGTTGAGGCTTAACACTAGGCTTGAAATTTAGCAA
>NC_028645.1:78924833-78941164 GCF_001406875.1 Solanum pennellii
TATATATATATACTTGTACAATCTAAGAATTTATTTTCTTATATCACTCCCGTCACTACTTCTTCGTTGTCGGTCAATGAGACATACTGGGTACACGTGGTTTCGTACTCATACTACGCTTGTTGCACTCTTTGTGGTGCAGATTCGATTCCGAGTAGGAGCACATCTCGTGGAGCAAATTGAGTCCGACTTGAAGTTCTTGGAGTTGTGGTGAGCTGCTTGGCTGTTCCGTAGCCCACACCTCCCTCTATCTTTACGTATTCTGTTATTCAGTATTCAGACAGGATATCCCTTAAGTTAGATTTATCATTTTAGTTTCAGACTTGCATCGTATTCTAGAAGCTCTTGTACTTAAGACACCAATTCTTGGGGTGATATATTTTATCTTTCGCATTTCGTACCTATAAGGAACCCAATGTTGGAGATTCTTGCAAAGTGTTAGCCTTTTTACTCATTTGTTGATTTAGTTGGGTTAATATGTTGGGTTGGCTTACCTATTGGTTGGGAACATAGGTGCCATCACGACTTGCAAATTTGGGTCGTGACAGATAAAGACTCACTCGTTAACTATTTTAAGAAAAGGGAAAATGAGAAAGTACTTTAATGGACGTATTAGTGTCTTTGTTTATGCGGTTGGGGATGGCGGGCTTATATTTTCTCTAACTAGCTCGCAAGATAACAATTTGTGCTTGCATGTCAGGGTGCTTTTAGTTTTGATGCTTTATAGTTGGATTGCGCCGTTGGTGCATTTTTAATTAATAGTATTGACCTTCCAAACAGCCCTGTAGGTTGAAATCCCTTGCATTTCTAGTAGGATTAACTTATGAAGAGAAGGAAGACACATCTCTCTTTGCTGTGATATATATATATATATAAGATTCATATTTCCTTTCCCAGGAAAGAATCCATCCCCATTCTGGGATAGATTGGTATTCAACAAAATAAAATCAAGGCTAGGAGGAAGAGTTCGTTATATGGTCTCAGGAGCTTCACCGTTATCTCCTGATGTAATGGACTTTTTGCGGGTGTGAGTTGAACATGCTTGACTTCATCAAATTTCTCCAATTATGATCAACTTATGAACTTAAACTGAGACCAGATACTTTTATTGTATGAAATGAGCTAAGCAGTTTTATTGTTCAGATGCTTCGGTTGTCAATTATAGAAGGTTATGGAATGACCGAAACTTCCTGTACTATAAGTAACATGGATCAGAGTGATATCTTATCTGGTCATGTGGGCTCTCCTAATCCTGCATGTGGTTAGTACAACTTCAAGCAAGTACTTCTTTCCATTTGTCTTATGACTGGACAAGGACTAATTATGTTTTTTTTTTCATGTTTTAGAAGTAAAGCTTGTTGATGTCCCTGAAATGAGCTATACATCTGAAGATAAGCCTTGTCCCCGTGGTGAGATTTGTGTAAGAGGCCCCATAGTGTTCCAGGGATACTACAAGGATGAAGTACAGACGTAAGGGCATTTCTTTAACTGATTCACCCTTTTGTAGTTTGCATATAAGCAGGGAACCGTCCAAGTTAAATTTTGAAATTATCCAATTACATTGTTCAGGCGAGAAATGATTGACAAAGATGGATGGCTTCACACCGGAGATATTGGAGTGTGGCTACCTGGGGGGCGCTTAAAGATAATTGACAGGTGAGAGGATATCTTATAGTACCTGCCTTGGAATTATTAGAACGATCCCTAGGGTTCATAGAGGTATTGTGAAGTAGTTTTTCTTCCTTTGTTGCAATCTAATTTATGTTCCTTGAACATGGAGAATTGATAAGGTTGCTTCTTGTTAACTATAATCCACTTTACTGAAGTTGCCTGGTATATGGAGGTCAGTGGCTGCTTGAAAAGTCTTACCTTTTGCTATTTGTTGGCAGGAAGAAAAATATTTTCAAGTTGGCACAGGGAGAATATGTAGCTCCTAAAAAAATTGATAATGTTTATGCAAAGAGCAAGTATGTTGCACAGTGCTTTATACATGGTAAGAGCAGAAAATCCCATAATCCCCCCCCCCCCATGTATGGCACCTTTAGAAGACCTACTATACTCTTGTCTGCTTTGTCAGGTGACAGCCTGAATTCCTCTCTGGTAGCCATAGTGTGCGTGGACCCAGACATGTTTAAAGCATGGGCTATAAATGAAGGCATCAAGGTGACACCCTGAATTCCTCTTACATCTTCAACCTGCTCCTATGAAAAAACTGCACAGATTTACACTATTTGGTTTATGTTGTTATACAAGGAAAGAGATGAGAAAGATCAGAACAATATTCATCATAACATAAGCTGGCCAGAAAATATAAGGGAACCTGAAAGACCATCTACCTTCTGAATTAACTATGTAGAACAGGAGGTGTGACCGGGTTCTTTATGCCTCCCATGTAAGATGAATTTGTGAATAAAGGGATGAAAATATTCATTACTGATTCCTCTCCTTAGAATATACACGTCCTGAGAGTAGATGGTAGAAAATCTTGAAAAAGAACAAACCAAGTCCATTATCTTTTCACCTGCTTACTAAACTAGAGGAAAGACCCCTCTTTGATTATTTGTCTTGTCTACTCTTCCCTCTAACCTACATGTTTCCTTAAGAAATAACTCCATACTTTATCGACGACAAAATTTTCTTTCTTAACAGCTTGTAAAATCATAATATCATACCTTTATTTTGGCATTAGTTAGTTTCTTTTCTTTCCACAATCGTACACGACATTTGGAATGTAAGAAGTATGCTTTCACTTGTGATTATATTTGTTAGTTTTGTATGTGATTATATTTATCTTGGCGGGAGCAGAATAAAGACGTGAAACAGCTCTGCACTGATCCAAGAGCAACGGCTGCAATATTGAAAGACATGGATACCGTTGGAAAGGAAGCACAGGTAATTTGAATTCCCCTGCAATGAAATGTAGTTCCTTGTCTTTTCAACATGTTTTTCATGGCAAACAATTTGCAGTTGCGAGGTTTCGAATTTGCAAAAGCTATCACTTTGGTGCTTGAGCCTTTTACTTTGGAGAATAATCTGCTTACTCCAACTTACAAGGTAAGTGTTGTTTCGCGATTATTATACAACTAGATAAAGTCTCCATTGCTCAAATCCTTTTCTGTATTTCTTGTCCTTTTTTCAGATAAAAAGGCCACAAGCAACAACATACTTTGCTAAAGAAATAGCTGACATGTATACAGAACTCTCAACATCCAATTCTTCTCCAGATAAAATCTTGTGAAAGACAAAAATAATATTCTGATCTTATGCTGTTGAAATGTTGTCCATCTCCCAATGGAACTGTATATTTAAGTTAAAGTTAAAAATTGACGTGTGGATATTCCTAGAATTTTAACACATGAGTTTGTCACAATAATTTGTTCGTTTGTACACCTTTTAAACCGTCAGCACTGCTTGCCAAGATTTTGTGTATATCGTCAAAGATCGTGATGGAGTGATACGTATTTTTATCCTTCCTTGATCAAGGTATTGGATTTGAGCCTTGGCGTATGAACTCATCTTTGATAGGGAACACTTTATCCCAAAGTGGAACTTTGAACGCAAATCCGAAAGCTGGACAAAATATGTTACACATTTATCTGCTTAAATTTTGATTGACAGAGTTATACGGTATGTTTACTGGTTAAGCCGTGGGAAGTGAAACTCCAAACCACTGTCCTCAAACTAAACATTTATATAAGTTGAAGTCTGCTAGTAAAATTTCAATATATTGGAGTTTGAAATTCTCTACACATATTTTGAAGTTTGAAATTGTATAAACTCACGAACGATAACTTGTACAAATAAAATTCAACAACATAGTTCTATAGTCCAATTCTAACATTGAATAATACTTAGAAAATTATCCAGAACTTTCACTCACATTTGTCTTTGAAGTTGTCAATATTAAGTAGAGTTCGGAGCCTAAAGGATGAAAAATGTTAACAAAATTTTCAAAATGGTATATGAAAATATTTTTTTACTAAAATGGTAAAATCGTTGAGAAAGCAGCGATTTTATCCGCTGGATTTTTGGAAAATCGCTGCTATAACAGCGATTTATATATTTGCATTTAAAAAGAAAATTAAAACAAATCGCTGCACTATCAGCGATTTACATAATATATATATATTTTTTAATTTTTAAAATAAATCGCTACACTTGCAGCGATTTACATAATATATTTTTTTTAATTTTAAAGAAAAGTGCACATTATGACCAAAGCATATTAAAAACATTATGTAAATTAAAAACAAAAAAATAGACCAAAGCATAATTTTAATATTAAATATTACATAATACTAATACCACAATATAAAAAATGCTTTGGTCATAATATTTTTAATATGCTTTGGTCAAATCGTTGCACTCGAAGCGGTTTCCTTTAAAATAATAAAAAAATTATGTAAAGCGCTGCAAGTGTAGCGATTTGTTTTAAAATTAAAAAGTATATATATTATGTAAATCGCTATACGATTTGTTTTAATTTTTTTAAAAAAAATTGCAAATGTACAAATCGTTACTATAGCAGCGATTTTCCAAAACTCCGGCAGACAAAATCGCTGCTTCCTCAGCAATTTTACCGTTTTGATAAAAAATATTTTCATATACCATTTTGTTAACATTTTTCACTCTTTTAACTCCGGACTCATATTAAGCAACTATATTAAAGTTTCAAACTAAAAAATTAAATTTTAGGACATATTATTTTTGAAGTTTTGTACCCAAAAAATGAACTTTAGGAAACAATATCCTGAAGTTTTTAAATAAGAAACATTATTAAGCTTTGAACTAAAAAATTGATTTTCAAAATACATTATTCTGAAATTTGAGGAGATAGAGGAAAAATAAGCAAATATCAACTCTCCTTTAAATTGTGGCTAAGTATTAGAAAGGTATAATGAAACGCGGATCTTTTATAGCAAATGAAGTTTTTATTATTTAGGTATGATTTTTACGATTTCTTCGTGATTTTAAAGAATTACAAATATACTTTTACTTTTTGTATATATATTCTTCATATCGATAGAAACACACACTTCGAAATATTAAAAGGAAAAACATTATTACACTTTTTTTTTCCTATTTAACTGCGTTATCTAATATCGATCATAAAAGTGGCTACCTAGTCCATTTCCTCTTCTATTAACCTTGTCAAAAAAAATAAAAGGATAGCAAAATGATGTGATCAAGAAAGTGATTGAACTGGTCCATTATGTTTGAGGTATATTCAAAATCATCATCTAAGATATACTTATGAGCAATTCAGTCCTCTACATTTATCAAAGTGAATACTTTTTATTTCTGTCAAATATTTAATATTTACCAAAAAAGTTTAATTAAATCTCAAAAATATAACACTAAAAGCCACACAAAAACAACAAAAATTGCACTTAAAAGTTGAAATACCAAATCCAAAATGTTGAAAATCACACCGTAAAATGTGTTATGCATGTTATTACCCCTTTTCTTTACGATTTTCGTAAAAATAATTAAATTCTATTTTGTATTTAATAGTGACCAAAAGTATCTAATTTTAATAAAATTTAAAAAATCAAAATTATTAGAAAAAGTATATTCAATGACCTCTTTGGATAGCATCCTAAATATAAAAGCACTATTATAGTTACAAAAAGAATCGTAGTGCATGATTAATTGAATTCACTCTTATAATTTTCCAACAATAATTATGTGGCTCATATATGTTATGTCCACTTATAAGTCTTTTTGGTTGATGAATAGTTATAAAAGAAATAGTAGTGCAGGATCTAATTTATACGAAAATTAAGATATAGATTACGTTTCAATTTGTTGATTTATTTTCTATGTTTTTACTTATTTTTATATTTTTTTCAATTTTTTTCGTCGTTTTTGTGTTCACTGAAACTATTATTTTAAATTATAATTAGTAAACTACTGTTATTATAACAAACTCCATTATCATTACAATTTGCAACATGAAGTATGGTTTGAAAATTAAAATATTCAAATTTAAATTAACATAAATTCAACAATTTTTTTTTCATAATTTTGATTTTGTTAAAAAAAGCACCCATCTCCCCAAAATATAATTTTACCCCAAAAACAGAGAGAGTAAACTTCTGGTGGACTCACCGGACTGGCAGAATCCACAGGGAAAAATACATCAATTTGACGAATCTAAGTTTACTCCTTTACGCATCCGTCACTTTCCTCCATTATTCTCGAAGAAGAAAAGGAATTTCTCATCACCCTTAAGTGACATTCACACCCAAAAACCAAAAAAAAACCCAATCTTGATCCCAATTTTCTCAAAACTCGCCTCTAATTTTGGGGTTATTCGACGAGGGGTTCGAATTTTTGAGGTTCTGGGGGTTCATAAGACCTATATATAGTGTATCAGGGAGGTTGAAGATGTTATCAGATCATTTTCAGAACGGGGTGGAGACGGCGAAGCTGATGTGGTCACGGATTCCGGCGACAGAGGAGGAGGAAGTCGGCGAGGTGGGTCCATCAAGAAAGGGTAATGGGAGCACTGTGGAAAGTCTTGATTATGAAGTTGTTGAAAATTTTGCTTATAGGGAAGAGCAGGTGTGTCTTTTCTAAAGCTCTAAGTCTTTTTCTCTGTTCAGTTTCAACAAAAAAGATAACAGCTTTATGTTGCTTATTCAAAAAAAGTACTAGTTCTATATTAGGAAAATCTGGTACTATCTGAATGGAAACTAACAGAAATGCTCAGTTATTGTTCTAAATATACTTGTTTTTATAGTTTATACTAGTATTGTAAATGGAAAAAAAAGAGAGAGAAAAAAAAGAGGCTAATTGTTTTACATTTGGAAAATAAGATAGCTGAAGTTGTGTTTGATGTGTGTTTTATATGGACAGGCTAAAAGAGGAAAGCTTTATATGGGATATGTTGTTTTGGTTAAGTGGTTCTTGGCGTTACTTATTGGAATTGGTGAGATTTTTTATCAACTTAATCTATGGTTGTTTCTCTTTATGCCCTATAGAAATAGATTATCTAGGGTATGTTCTTGTCCCTGGTACCCCATTTGCTTCAAATTAAAATTGTTTAGAGTTAATTTTTTGTTTCACATGGATGTGTGGGAAGGAATGGAATTTTATGATACCAATTTTCTGCATATGAGTAGTTCTAACCTTGAGGAAGGTAGAATGGTTGTTTCCGATAGATCCTCGGCTCAAGAGAAGTTTTTTCACAAAAAAGGTTTGGCAAATACCAGAACAAAAGATATAGTGGAAATATGGTAGAAAGAGAAGTAGTGACAACAAAATAATAAAAATAACCCAAGTTAAGGAAACACCAATAGTAATACAATCGAAGCATAAGAAATAATAAAGATACTGATAAGTAGAAGAGGGAGCAGACAAGATGCTCTAAGCTAGAACCATGCTTTCCCACAGAAAGAGAGAGATCGCTCGACTACCTGCTATTCCTCTACCCTAATTTTTGACCTCCATGTTTTCATATTTAGGGTCATGTCCTCAGTGAGCTAAAAATGTATCATGCGTGGAAGCAAGCTAGGCCCCTATTTTGAGAAGTTGGGGCGAAGAGTGCATTCCATCACAAAAGAATAAAGCCACCTACAGGTTCTGTGATGATCTTATTACTTTGTCGCATCTCTTCAATATGACTACAATAACGATCATAGTGATCTTCTTTGGTACCTACTTTTATGGCAGGATCCAATTGATCATGAAAATTGTAAGATGTTTGTCTTTTGTATCGTATCAAGAGATTTGACATAGATAAGATCATCGCTTAAAGAGTTGCGTTGTCAAATTGATCTCGAAATCGGTTTCCAATAGTAGTTGCTGCCCAAAGGTGCTTTATGAAAGCCTGTCCGCTATGGTTCATGTCTAATCACCTCTCCAAAATTCAACTCTGTCTACTTTACCTCTCCTTAAACCTATTCTTGCACCTCCTCACTGGGGCATCTGTGCTCCTCTTTACATGCTTGAATCATCTCAGTTTCGCTTCCCTAATGTTGTCCACAACTAGAGCCACTTCCACCTTGCCTCGTTTATATTCATTCCTAATTTCATCTCTCATAGTGTGCCCACACATCCACCTAAGCATCTCCATCTCCACCACATTTATCTTCTCAATGTTTGAATTCTTGACTGTCCAATACTTTCCCCCTACAACATAGTTGGAGCAGCATCCACTCTATATAACTTATTTTTAGATCTTAGTGGCGCATTCTTATCACATAGGACACCAAATGTAAGCCTTCATGTCATTTACTCAACTCTAATCGTTGATCTTCCCATTTCCTTGTATTATTGACCCAAGATACTGTGTATCAATCTAACTTCCACATCTGCCTCATGTGATGCGCCACTGACCTCACACTCTATATACTCTGTCTTAGTCTTGCTCAACCTAAAACTTTTAGACTCTAGGGTTCGTCTCCAAACCTCCAGTCTATCGTTAACTTTGCCAAGTTTCTCTTCAATCAATACTATGTAATTTGCAAATAACGTACACCATAGTACCTCCCCTTGAATGTGCTGTGTCAATTGATCTATCACCAAGGCCAATAAAAACGGGCTAAGAGTTGATCCACGATGCAACTTTTGGGATGTGTCCGAGTCTCCTTCCATTATTCTTACTCAAATTTTGGATCCATCATACATGTCTTTAATCGCTCTACTATATGCCACAATTACACCTCCAGACTCGAAGCATCTCCATAAAATCTCCCTAGGTACCTTGTCATATGCTTTTTCTAAGTCTATGAACACCATATGCAAATGTCTTTTCGTATCTGTATATTGCTCTGACGATCTCCTTAGAAGAAGTTGAATGGCTGCGTTAGTTGTTAGTTGGAAATAGAGACACCCCTTCTCATCCTCATCTTCATCTCTATTACCCTCTCCCAAACTTTTTAAGTGTGGCTCGGTAGTTTAATACCCATGTAGTTGTTGCAATCTTGAATATCTGGTGCCTGTTGCAAGAAAAAACTCAGTTGTTTAGCTTTCATATATGACATTTGGAGGATCTATTTTTACACGATTCAAGATTGCACCTGAGCAGATCCTTTAGGTCATCGATAGTAAGGCCGCGTTATACAAATCAAGGGACAGAGAGTAGAGTTGAGAAGAAAAATAAATTTCCAGAATCACATGTGACATATGTCATATGAACTATTTTGTTTTGTTGACTCCTGAATGGTGCATGTCGATAGGTTGACATATAACTATTGTCCATATTAAAACTTTAGCTGAAACGTTATTGGAGGAACTAGGAAGAATAGGTTGTTTATTTTACCTGCTTATATCGTCAGCAATAGAGAACTGGCGATCTTGAAAAGGCATTTTTTGTCAATCTTTGCATCTCCTGAATAAAATGGAACAGAAAAATTGAGGTGGAGGATCCATATACCCTGTCAAACTAATTTGGATTGTGGAGTAGTTGATTGATTGATTAATCTTTGCCTGGTTGATGTTATTATTTATAAATGTAAAGCTAAGACAAATATAAATCTAAAGCTAAGACAAAATTTTCTCTCGTTCTGTTTCTATTTTTGGAGCCATAGCTTGCCTTCTAGGATAGGTATTTGATTTATTATATAAACGAGAGCTTTTAATATTCAAAAATTGAGAAATTAAATTTTCTACTTTTGCTTTGACTAGCCTCTACTCGGTCATAAATGACTCCCTAAAATTAAAGTCCTTCATTTTATTGTAAAGGAATATCTCAAAAATCATTAATTACTGTGCTGGGTTTAGCTTATTCTTCATGAATGGCAACTCACATTTAAAGAAGAATACTGCAATACTTTTGAGATTTGCAACTTACATAATATACTATATAGCGTAAATAGTTATTGTGATAGCCAGACATTTCAGAGTAAATGTTGTATACAAGCCATCAAGGTAATAATGTTATTATAACCTTACCATATCTCAGGAAAATGAAAGAAAAATTTGATTTAACCAAATGAGATTATAGTGCTTAAGTCCATTTTGGCAGTTTCATATGTTGAGTAATGCTTCATATTTTAGATCGTGGGTTATTCATCATTTTCCAAACTATTAAACAGGTAAAATTTTCTCATGTAAAATTCCAAATGCAATGTTCATTATCCATGGTTTTGGTGTGTAGAATAGCTTTTAGAAAATGAACTTGTCAGTGCCCCTTTGTAACTTGCCAAATGATTATATTTCTGGCATTAGTTGGAGCTTTATCATAGTTTAGCACCTCAGAAGTAATCTCTCTCAGCCCTTTTCCAGATGGAATGGTTCTCTTTTCATGGGCTGGAAGTTTCATAGTAGCTTAGTTCATCATCTGAATCCCGTCCTTCAATGTGGATGTTAGGACCAATCTTGTTGTAGGAGTATATGGGTGATTGGTGAGCCACGAGTTTATATCAATTATGGAAAATCTGGTGGTTAATATTTTGGAGGGTTGTGATTCATATTCCCTTCTTGTTGTGTTCTGAAATGGTTAGTTGTGAGAATTAATAACATGCCTCAGTGAGCAAGACTTGGCTACCATTTCGTTCTAGTAATCTTATTCTTTTCTATTTTTGTAATTCAATAAGCATTTGATCTAATAATCGCTTTCTCATGAACTGAGTTCCTATTCCTTTGCTCTCAGGCACAGGACTTGCTGCTGTTTTCATTAATCTTTCTGTTGAAAATTTTGCGGGATGGAAGTTCTCATTAACATTTCAAATTATTCAGAAGTCATACTTTGCTGGATTTCTGGTGTATATTTTGATCAACCTGGTTCTAGTATTATCTTCTGTATATATTATCACATGCTTTGCACCAGCAGCATCAGGATCGGGAATTCCTGAAATAAAGGGTTATCTAAATGGTACACTTGTACTTTCTGGTATTAATTGTTAAGTCTCTGGCTAGGATAATATCTTATGGGTTACTCATTTTGGTCTGTATGTGTAGGAATTGACACACATGGTATCCTTCTTTTCAGAACTCTGATTGGAAAGGTATGATAGCACACCTAAGCTTTGATCCGGATTCTCCATCACTCTTAATCAGATAATTTGTTGTTATTCTTACTCGGTCTTTTAGATTTTTGGAAGCATAGGTTCAGTGGGAGGTGGTCTTGCTCTTGGCAAAGAAGGGCCTCTTGTACATATTGGTGCTTGTATTGCCTCTTTGCTTGGACAAGTGAGTATTACTCCTATTTTTATTCTATAACTGCATTATCCTTTTTGATTTTTCATGAATACAAATTTTATCTTATATCTTCTTAGTTTTGGCAATGGAACATTTGCTACTATATTCTATGCTCTGTTATTGCACTTACATTTTGATTTTTCATGAGCCCAAATTTTATCTTATATTCTGAGTTTTCGCAATGAAATATTTGTTGCTGATTCTATGTTAAGTTTGTTTTACCTGGTCATTTGAATCAATGATCCGATACTTGTTCTTTATTGGTGATCATCTAAAATATGTTCAGTATTAACTTCCAAATGTCATGGTGAATGTTCATGTATTTTGATGTAATTACAGGGTGGATCCACAAAATATCACCTTCGGTCAAGGTGGCTCCAAGTTTTTAGCAGTGAACGGGATCGTCGTGATTTGGTGAGTGACTGTTGTCTTTTTGGATCTCTGAACCTGTAATATAAGAATATTGTTAAGGATCTCTGGACCTGTAATATAATATCAATCCATATAATTGTGATAAGGATATGTGAAAATCTGTATAAATGTTATCACTCTTTCCAATTTAGGTTAAGATCGTGTAAAGCTTGAGGTACTAATCTAGCTGAACATTCTAAATGTGTTCTTTTCTTCTTTTTTACTTAAGGTGTCAACTTTTTATGAATCTTAGGAAGTCCTAAAAAGATTTGGAGATGAAAGCTAAGATATGGTTTTTAAAGTTCTCATGATGAGAGGGATTTCCTGTGCTGTAACAAGTGCTTACTCCTTTGTATCTGTTGACTCAGGTGACTTGTGGATGTGCTGCTGGAGTTGCTGCTGCCTTTAGAGCTCCAGTAGGTGGTGTGTTATTTGCTCTTGAAGAGGTCACTTCTTGGTAATTCTCATCTCTCCTTTGAGCTTCTTTCATGTACATCTAGTGCAATTTATGAGATATCTTCCTTGTTGAACAATTTATATTTCTGCATACTTCAATTTCTGACATTGCTAATGAGCAGTATCTAAACCATCAATGTTAAGCCCATTGCTGTTATGATTAATCGTTATATTAGCTGGTAGAGTGGTTTTTGAATAAGCACAGACACGGTTAGCTTTCACTTTGTACCTATTTGAATGTGGTGCTCTTTACTAGAAACTATAATCTATTTGAATCATTCTATCAATCATAAACAACACAGTGCTTTTACTTCCACTTGAGTAGTCGTTAGCATGTTCTGCAATGTGAAAAATTAAATGCCGTCTGATCATATGTTGTTTCATTATTGATCAAAAGGTGGAGGAGTCAACTAATGTGGCGGGTGTTCTTTACCTCTGCAATTGTAGCTGTTGTTGTCCGTACAGCAATGGGATGGTGTAAAGATGGAAACTGTGGTCATTTTGGCGCTGGAGGCTTCATTATATGGGATATCTCTGGGTTAGATTCTGAACTCATTTAGGTCTTCTACACTATATCCTAGTTACACTTTTGACATCTTACAATTCTCTCAGTGGTCAAGAGGACTATTCTTTTGAGGAGTTGTTGCCCATGGCATTTATTGGAGTTATAGGAGGTCTCCTTGGTATGTATGGTTGATATTAAGATGTTAAGACACCAGAAGAATATGGTTGGTAAATTAATTGGTTACATATTGACTTTTGCAGGAGCGTTATTCAATCAGCTTACTCTCTATATGACACACTGGCGTAGAAACTATTTGCACAAGAAAGGAATTCGTGTGAAAGTAAGATCACTTGTTAAGAACAAGAATTTCTACTTCATCAAAAAAAAAGAATTTCTTGCAGTTGTATATTCTCGTCTTTAAAAATGAGTATGCATTTCCTTGCTAAGCTCGATGAACTAATTTTATGGTCTGCCACTCTCAGATTATTGAAGCTTGTCTCATCTCTGTGATAACTTCAGCTATTTCATTTGGATTGCCACTCTTTAGAAGATGTACTCCGTGCCCTGAAGCCGAAGCTAACTCTGGCATTGAATGTCCGCAAGCACCGGGAATGTTTGGAAATTATGTTAATGTAAGGTCCTCCATGACTTGTATGAGTTATTCTGTTTTGTTTTATCTTTGTTCAATCATTTAATTTCTGTTACTTTGCTTTTATGATTTTATCTTTTACATATTTTTATGCTTGAAATCTGTTATGCTGCAAGTGGTCGTCCTTTCTAAATCCTATGCACATAGCCACATTCATGTAAATGCCTATCAAACAATCAATGTCCATTAACGGGCCACAAGCTGTGACATCTGGAAGATAGAGTCAACTGTCTTAATTCTTAACTAATCTATTCTTTCAATGGTCATTATTGATACTTCTTATATTATTCTTCAATACAGGCTAGGTCCTGCTTGGGTGCTTAGCATATAAATCACTTGTGAAGAAGTAGAGTAAAATGTGTACCGTCTCTGGGATATGGTTCCACGATTCCTATTGTCGTGTTTGTTTCAAGTCTCTGTTTTGTTAGATAGGTCAAACATTTATCCCTCTAGCTCCAAGTAGAAAGTTCTAAATTAGAACCTGTTTATGATAATTAGGCATTTGCTGTGCATTCAAATCTGTTATGCAAACTACATCCAGGACTAGCAGTTGGTTTACGATCCTGGCTTGATTAATTATGTGCTGAATTTTAACATAAGAGAAATAAGAATTGTTTACGAAAGCCAGAACGCAGAAGATGCCAAAAAAAAGAAAACAACCGTAAAGATCGTCATAGATGAAGAGCAGCTAACAAAAGGAGCAATGTCAACACTCAAATATGCAGGCATTAGAAACGTACCTATTGTTTTGATAGCGAATCAAATTCCAAGCAAGATGAGAAGTTATGGACCCATGCAGGAAAGGGTCATGAGGCTCAGGTTTAATTCAAGAATAGCCAACATAGACGAAGAAAGATTGATTTTAACCCTCAAAGGATGCATAGAAAGAAGAATAAAAAAAGACCAAAAACAAGGAAAGGAAGAAGAGATCAAATACAACCAGAAAAGCAGCAAGCGGAACTTGAACTTGAAGAAGCGGGCCTCTATCAGAGAAAGCCATTGCGCGCTAGCCCCTTGTATAGGGTTCCAAACCTGCGCACCCCTAAACTACAAGCTTTCTTTGAAGCCCCTACAACATGGGATATTTGAAGAATCCCAGTATTATACAGTATTTTCTCTCAAAAAAGTAGCAATTATGTGCTGAAAGTTCAAATCCGATTCCAGGCTTCACTGAAATATGGTGAAATGTTTCATTTTCCTTTGTGGTGTTGTGTTGTATTGTTATTTGCTTCCGTATTTTTCTTGATATCCAATTTTGCTTTCTTCTTTTGGGGGTGATATTTGGATTTTGTGCATTTTGCAGTTTTACTGTCAGAACAACAAGGAGTATAATGACCTCGCAACCATATTCTTCAACACTCAGGTCTTTAAACAATTCCTGAACCTGTGTTTAATTGAATAAAAAAGCTGTGGATTTTCCTTTCACTGAGCTGTATGCATCATACATGTCTGCAGGATGACGCTATAAGAAATTTATTCAGTGCGAAGACAGCTCATGAATTCAGCGCTCAAGGCCTACTGACATTTCTGGTATTTCTACTTGTTAACTTTCTCCCTTCATTTGTGTGAATGATAGCTTCATGTATTTTATGTGTTCGTCCCGACTTTTACATTTGGGTGAACTGTAATTGCGAATTTGCATGAAATTCACGTGCTGAAAAACTTGGCAAATTATGGTATCAGTATTGAGAATCTGAATCCCCATTGAACTGCTGTTTCTGAAATTTAACATTGTTAAAAATTTTGTAATGTTGTCTTGAGTTTAATTCAAATCTTCTTCCTTCTACTGGGATTTGAGTTTCTTGTGGGGTGGATAGGATTTTCTTATCTGCACTTGAACTTCCTTTTATGTAAAGCTATAATCAAATTAGTGTTCAGAGCCACTCAATGCTATTGTTGTGCTCAGGGTATGTTGATTGAACTCTAATTGATGCTGGAAACACTTACCTTTTTCAACTCTTCAAATTTTATGCATATCTGCCAATACTGCTAGAGTTCTGTGCTTAAGTGCACTCTGTTCTGATGTTTATGCAGTTCAGGGAAGAAATTTATAGCAAAAACCTCTCTCGTGTCTTCATGGGTTACAATTATGTGGGAAATTAATATTTGGTGTATTTGTCTCTCAGGTTATGTTTTATACCTTGGCAGTGGTGACCTTTGGAACTGCAGTTCCAGCAGGTCAGTTTGTGCCAGGCATCATGATAGGATCAACTTATGGACGTCTTGTTGGCATGTTCGTGGTTAGCTTTTATAAGAAGCTGAACATTGAAGAGGGGACGTAAGCATTTCTTTCGTATTTACTCCTTCATTTTATCCATATACATTATAGATTTATTCTCTGGTGAAAGCTTCAACATAGGCGTACTGGAATTAAGTTCTTTTTTCCCCTCAGTTCAAAAAGTGTGTTCCGCTTAATTCTGAGTTCCTCCAAGTACTTAAGTACAAGATCACTATTGGCCTCTCATCTGTCACTTCTTAAAGAGGTGAGATATCACAATTGACTGAAGCAGATCCCCTGATGTTCAAGGAACAGAGCATAGTATGCTTCTTGACTTTTGATATAGTAAACAATTGGAGGATCACTTTTTCGAAACCACAACCATGTCTGGAAATCCTACATTCATTTTGTTCCTTTTATTTTTCTTCTGGTATATTGGGGGGTGGGGGTGCAAGAAGAGAGTCAATTACTAGGCCTTCGCTCTATTCTTAACAAAATCAGACCTAGTCCCAGAGGATGTTCTGAGAATCTCCCTTGCAGTTTACCTCCCTCGGCAGAACCATCATATCACAATAGTGTCAAAGGAAATGTGAGTGTTTCTGCATTGTATCAGCTTGACTTGACTATCCTTGTGGATGATCATCAAGATAATATCTTTTTAGTTACTACTGGTGGTGTGTCGTACTCTCTTTATGCAATATACTGGGATTGTGTAGTCTCTGTTGTTGTCCATTGGATCTATAATCAATAAGCAAATAAAAGGTTATGCTGATTCTGCAACATTAGTCAGTTAAGACCGGCTCGTGTCATAGATGGCAATTAATCTAAATTACCAGTTGAAAGTGGTTTGATCTTCCACCAACTTGATGTCGTTAGATCTGCAAGTTTTGAAATTATTGATTGCATTTTATACAGAATAATTGAAATAAAAATGTTTACCTTAT
>NC_028645.1:78942005-78960366 GCF_001406875.1 Solanum pennellii
CCCCCCCCCCCCCACCCCCAAAGAGAAGGCTAGTAGGTGTTTAAAATATTTTATCTTACGTTATCAAAGAAAAAAAAGATGTTCAAAATTTTTTTAGCTATTCCACTCATTACTTTAAGGATTTAGATTCGATATTCTGTTTTTTTTTCACACGACTCTGTACTCCTTTCTCTTCACTCACCTCTAAAGTCTACTAAGCTTCTTTTGTTGAAATTATAGGTATGCTCTTCTAGGTGCTGCATCTTTTCTTGGAGGCTCTATGCGTATGACTGTATCTCTCTGTGTCATCATGGTGGAGATTACAAACAACTTAAAGCTTTTACCTCTAATAATGCTGGTTCTTCTCATCTCAAAGGTGCGCTTTGATACTGGCTTACGATTCTCTCCGGCTATTTTTTGATTCACATAGGACTAAGGGTTACCCATGTGTAGGCTGTTGGTGATGCTTTTAATGAAGGATTATATGAAGAGCAGGCTAGATTAAGGGCAATTCCATTACTTGAATCTAGACCAAAGTATCAAATGCGCTATATGACGGCAAAAGAGGCATGTGGGAGTCAAAATGTAAGAATTTCTTCAGTGCCCTTGTCATGTTCTGCTCCAACTAGCAGAGGCTTGTTTCCTTCTTGTTCAGAATCACATTTTTTCAGAATTGAGCTAAACGACAACTAGTGGTTTCTTTACGTTTTTCTACTTGGAGTTAGTAAACTAGCATTTCTGCTAAAAGCAAGTGAAGCAGCAGCTCTGTATTGCAACAATTTCATGATATTTCAAGAATGAACTCTACTTTTATGCAGCACCATCTGATTTGACCATGACTAGTACCTTAATGTTAAAAAGAAGCAGAAATTTACTAGAATTCATAGAGTCCCTCTAAGATTAGAAGAGGGTTATATTTTGTATTTTTTGCTCACTTGTACCGAATCCCAGCACTACCTTTGGGGGTTTTATGAATACAATTATTACCATTTCAAAAAAGAAAAATCTCTTCTGACCCACACCTGTGCAGTTTCTGCGCAAATTCTAGCTCACTAATCACACCCCTGAATCCTGCATCTTTTAGGTTGTATACTTCCCTCGGGTTGTGAAGGTTTCAGATATAGTTTCTATTTTGAGGAGCAATGACCACAACGGGTTCCCTGTAAGTTAAACTTTGTCCCTGTGCTTTGTTCAATGCAAGCTATCTGCATGTTGGATCATTCTTCTGACTCATTTATTTTTAGGTTGTTGACCACTCAAGAAGTGGGGAGACACTTGTCATTGGACTTATACTAAGAAGGTGAGAGATAGTAATGATCTTTTCTGATATTGATGGCCTTATTTGGAGATAAGATATTTCTAATGCCAGAAATTAGTAGACTTAAACAAAATATTTATTCAATCTTCTTGTTTATGCAGTCATTTATTGGTACTTTTACAATCAAAAGTTGATTTTCAGCATAGCCCTTTACCCTGTGATTCAAGAGGTGATCTTTTGCCAATCAGGTAAACTCAGTTTAACTATTACAGCAGATCACTTATTGGTGCTTCTTTGTCCACTACGTGAAAAATTTACAGATACTGTATTTCTCAGGCACAACCTTAGTGAATTTGTGAAACCCGTTTCTAGTAAAGGGATATCTCTCCGTGATATCCATTTCACACCAGATGATCTAGAGATGTACATTGATCTTGCCCCATTTTTAAACCCATCTCCGTATGTAGTCCCAGAAGACATGTCATTAACAAAGGTAACATTGTAACTTATTCTAATTCTTGCTCCTTCGTTCATTTGCAAGGAGTAATTTTGTCAATGCTTGCATAGAATTGAAGACAACATGACAAAAGTAGGCTTAATTGTTGTCTTAAGGTTGAAAACAAGAATTCATTCCTACACATGCCCGTGAGATTAAGTTTAGCCATGGTAACATCAGATAATAAAAAAAATTATTATTCTGTTTCTGCTACAGGTATATAATCTTTTTCGCCAACTAGGACTGAGGCACTTACTTGTTGTTCCACGTCCTGCTCGTGTTATTGGCATGATCACTCGAAAAGATCTGATACTTGAGGTACCTTTGCTAGACCACCTATCTTCATTTATATTTGATGTTGTGATTTTTCAGTTCAATCCATGCATCTATACTAAGTCTGTTATTAAGGGTAGAGGGGTGGATCCATACTCCCTCGAGTTTCGAACCTGTGGACCAACTGGGGATTTCTCAGCTAGCTATTTGAAAAAAGTGGTTTTTTTAATTGCTGTTGATAGTCTGTACATTATAATGCAGGATAATGATGATCCAACGGCTGTAGAACTCCAATCAACTAGTGTAAGGTCTCTTTCTTTATTCATACTGATGGCCATCTATCTTGTTTTGATTTGCTTAAAAAATATTCTGTTTCAATTATGTAGATGTGCGCCTAATTTTTCCCCAGCATCCAGTGACAGCTGCTACACAATTACCTAAAATGTCTAATCATACTCTGATTTCTCAGAAATGAAAAAAAAATGTCTGGCAGCTGGTCTGGACGCCATACAACATCATACTCAGCGTAGTCCCGCAAGTGGGGTCTGGGGAGGGTAGTGTGTATGCAGTCTTACCCCTACCTTGTGAAGGTAGAGAGGTTGTTTCTAAAGGACCCTCAGCCCAAGTAACACATGAAAAAACAGTATAAAAAGGAAATACAGTAGTGAAGAAGCAATGTTGAAAATAATGGAGAAAAGAACAGTAACTCGCAAATAATATGATAACCTTAGCAAACGGTAATAAAAACGAAGTACTTCAAAAAAAACAAAGAACAAGGTAGTTGGAGAGTGTAATCATATAAAGCCATTGTGCATTTCAACTTTATAGCAGATTGGTGAACTCCATTGCACTCTCTTCACTTGTAAGAAGGTTGTTGTCATTGCAACTCACCTGTTGCATTGCCTGTGCATTCTTGTATTGTTCTGTCGTGCTAAACTTACCGAATAAATGGAAAAAAGGAGTCATTATTCTATCAAATCAATAAATGGCTGGTCCTGTATTTACTCCTATAAATCGAAAAACTTACATGACATTTTTGTTTGTTATTCAGAGGTACACAATCTAACCATAGAGTGATCAAGAGGAAAGGAGATGCACAACAGCCGCTTCTTGATGGTCTTCTTTAAAGTAGAATCCCAGCGATGCACTGCTGTTTCTGCAGTGAAAAGTAACCTTCAGCGTCCCCTCTCAAGATTTGGTGGCAGTAGATCGCACTTCATAATCTATCGTCATTAGATTCCAGGAAATGTATAGTGTATTTATTTCCCCTTGAGAGTCATGGGGTTATTATAGCAATCAGTTCAATTTTTATTTTAGTTTTTGTATTTCTTGCCAATGGTGTATGAGAAATTAGTTGAAAAGCTGTGCTCCTTTTCATGGAGCAATAGTTGGAAAAAAGTTGACATTGCTACACATATTCTTAGAATTCTGAACCTCTTGCAGCTGAGGCTCTCTCTGTGTGTCACATTTATTGTCCATTGAAGGAATTTAAATGTCTTTTGACCAAACTTATGAGTAGTAATGAGTTAAAAGACAATCTTTTTTACATCTTTTAATTTTGAAACATATTTACACATGCCACACTACATATACAGTGTTTATGTGTGTGTACAAACATTAAAATTTTGTTTGTTTGTCAAACTCTGTGCACAATCAATGTTGTTGTAAATGCTTTTCATTAAGGATAAAATGATGAGTACAAAAAGGAAATGATATGAAACAAAAAATAGTCTTATACAAGTTTTGTATTGCCACATGACAAAACTGACAGAAAATTGTCTTACAATTATTACATTTCTGTAAAAACAAGAGAAATGAGTGTACTAAAAGACTATTGTCCCCTCCTCAAGCAAAACTGACAAGAAGAACTAAAGCAACAGCCAAAACAACACCAGTTTTGCTAGGAAGCCAATAAGAAGCATGACTAGGAGAAGGTGCAGGCACTGCTACAGCAGGGATGTGACTCAACGACGAAGGAGATTGAGATGGAGACACAGATGATGAGACGCGAAGAACATTGATATCGACTTTCTGTCCTGCTTGGCAATGACCAGGTACACCACAAAGGAAGAAATGATGGCCATGAGCAGTTATGGTAATAGAGTCTTTCCCAGTTGTGTGTGTTGCAATAGGAGCAGATGCATTGCAAGATTGGTACTCAGCATGTGTTACTTGCATCACATTGTGGAATTGTGGGCTGTACTGGAAAACTGTCACGAAAAAATAGTCTTTAACTTCTATACATCATATATTTAAAACAAACTTTTATTTACCGTCAGTCAGATTATTTAAAAGATAACTATAGAGAATCGCACACAGAAAAACAAAATGACCAATATTAGGGGTGTTAGTGGGGGGCTTTCAAATTTGAATAATGAAAGCGTGCAAGTGCAACACTCAAATGAATTGAATAGTGATAGGTGTGCATTAAGTGGAAAAGCTATTACACCTAAAAAAAAACAAATGCAACTTGATATGTATCTTTTTCATTTAAATTCAATGTCAAGATTTAAAAATCGAAAATATTTTAAAAATAATTTGATACATAAAACATCCCACGTTAGCAGAGATAAAAAAAAAAACAATCACCAACATAGACGGTCCACCTTAATGCAATCACTATTGCTTCAAGACTACCTTTCCTATTGTGTGGAATAGGCTAACTTTGAGCAGTGCATGTGTCATGTGTGCCTAAAACCTAAAATTTTCAGGCTACAATAAAGATAAAGCAATTATTAAGCAGAGCATGTGTGTCTAAAATCTTTTAAAAAATCATATTTTTATGTAATTTAGGGTGTATAGTGGCAAGCACAAGGGACTGATTCTTGTTAATGAGGTTCCCTAAAGTCAAAACAAATACTAATTGTTTCAATTTCTTTCGTCCTTAATCATAAACGAAAAAATTTTGGTAAATGTCTCATACTCAACTAAACAAGGAATTTTAAGTTTTCACAAAAGAGGACCACAAATTTTGGTAAAGATTAATCAAAAGTTTCAAACTTTATCCTCCTAATAACAATTAGAGCACATAAATCACCAAGAATTTTGATAAGAAGAGAAAAAAGTTTCATGTTTTTACCAATAACATCACCAAGTTGAAATGTTTTGGTAGCAGCCCATTGTTTGTAATCAACATTACCAATAGTTGTCCAACCAGCTGATTCTCCAACTTTATAAACAACACCAAAACAAAGTTGCATAAAACAAGCCAAAATCAAGAAAAGCAAAGTCATTTTAGGTATGTTTTCAAGAATACAAAAGGCCATATGGATAGATAGATAGGTAATAAAAATTTGACTTTTTTTGGTTTTCTTGAGTAGTTATTATTTTTAGAAGAGGAGAGAAGTGAAGAGTTTGAGTGTGATCTAGCAGTTATATATATCTTGAAGAATTTAGGACTAAGGATTTTTTCTTTTAGAAAATTAAATTTGTGCTGTTTATGATAATGATGTGTCTCTTTAATTAAAGCACCACTACAGTACTAAGAGGCAGTCGTCATGCCTTGTCAAGATTACCCAAAAAGAACAAATAAAAGAAGAATAAAGGAAGTGGTCCTCATCGTGACTAGAAAAGTTTTAAGTATCGAATTCACACGCACACTTGATGAATGAAGAACACAAGAACTTTAGAGAGAAAGAGATGAGAGATCTAGAGAGAGAAAGAGAGAAATCAATATTTCGTGGTAACACCCGTAAGTAAACTTTCACGGCCCTGGCAACCTCACCGCGGAGGTTAAACCGCGTGAACATTAATATATGACAGTACATCAAATATTAATCAGGCTCCACAACCTAACAAAAAGGTCATGTGTAACACCTAGTGACGTATTTTAAAGTCGTGCAGAGACCTAGTAACATATTTTAAAATCGTACGGAGACCTAGGTTCAAAATAGCAGGTTCGAGACAAACTTCAACGCTAAGACTAGGTAAAAGTCTCATATCGACAGATAAAACACAGAGAAATGTTTAGATATATAAGTTAGTATAGACATTTTCCACTAGTAATGCGTTTTAAAGTCATATAGATCTGACTCAAAATGAACAATATCACTAACGGACTGAGCCGTTACAACATGTATTTATAAGTTAGAATCAATAAATTATATTTCTAAAGCAAAATAGAATTTAATTATGTATACATAAAAAAAACCTTTTTTAAAAAATTTGTATAAAGTATCTTACGTTTCACATAAATGAAGAAATATAATAATATAGGTGGACAGACTCCCTTAAAGCAAATATAAGTGGTTGATTTTCAAGGTTATACGAAGATAATTTTATTGTTGGATTATTTTGTTGAAAGCAACGTGGGTACATAGAATAAACATTTATGTATAGTTGGCAGTTGGGAGAAATACAGTTGGAAGACTTGAAAGGAAAGGATGTTTGGGTATATTGGGTGGATAGTTAGAATCATACCACACAAATTAAAGTATATATATGTTGTTTTTTTAGTTTATAGGTCAAATTTATTTGTTTGGTATGAACATCAACAAACTTTATTAATGGAGGTAATGATGTATGTCTAGATGAAGAGTAAAGCCTTCAAGTTTGGTCCAAGTACGAGCTACAAAGTTATCATAGAGAATTAATTAGTAAATAAAAATATTCATACGTAGTGGCGGAGCTAAGTCGCGTAAGGGATTCATCCGAATTGTGTAGATGAAGTGTTTCTCTTTTTAATAAGTTTTATATAGCGTGAATTTAAATTAATCAGAATGAAACGATCATCTAGTTATTCACATTTATTGTCCGTTTAAAGACTAAATGAAAATAAATTTGTGCTATAGACCGAAGAAATAAAGGCTATATCACATAAGCATGGCAGCTGGAGCCCAAATAAATTGGTGGACCATAGCTAAATCTTCCAAAATAAACATATATTTCATGGATATAACAGATATACATGATATACAGGACATAAATGGATATACAGAAAAGATATACACAATATATATATAATATCGTCCTTCGTACATATCAAGTTTAATTTTTTTTTCCCCATGGATAACAATCCTTTTGATTTTTGACCTTGAAATTTATATATAAGAAGTTAAGCAATAGTCAAAAAGTTCAAGATCAGTTGAGCGTAATTTTTTTCATTTTTGTGTCTCAATACTCAACATGCAAACCTCTATTGGGCCTTATCATATAACTAGACACCTTGTCATACATACAGAACAAGAAATTAAACATATCAAAGTGCTTTCCCAAAATGAATTATACCAAATCTCTAATATACATAGGCTATATGGTTACATAAATTATCACCATATTGCATCTCTTACACTTTGACTAAACAATTTCTACTACATTGAAGGATATAAAGGAGGAAAACAAGCAGTAAAAAAATCCAAATTCACACCTATTTCGTGAGAAACTCTTATCGATATCACTAGACAGTAAACTCTGATCTCTCTCTTGCATGTTTGACTTATTTCTACGCATCTTTACTATGATAAAATCAACGTAAAACACCGCTAATATTCTTTTATTTTTTATTTTACAACCGAGAAGTGGGATCATATCCGTTAGCATGTCCATTCTTTTTAATAATATCAACATCATCTTCATCCACCATAAACCTCTTCCACAACCAATGTTGCTTCCACACCCTCTCCGTCATCTCCTCAATAGGAACATTCTTCGTCTCAGGCAACAAGAAGAAAACGAACAACGACATCACAAAAATCCACCCCGAGAAGAACAAGAATATCCCATACTTGAGATGACAAAGCATTGAGAGAAATGCTTGTGCCATAACAAACGTGAAAAGCAAGTTAACACACACTGTTACACTTTGACCAGCTGAACGAGTTTCCAAAGGGAACGTCTCGCTAGGAATTAACCATCCAAGTGGGCCCCACGACCACGCGAAAGCCGATACATATGTACAGATCATAACTACTACGAAGATTCCCCAACCATGGCTAAGGTTGTCTGAATGATCAGTAACTTTGATACCTAGGATTATAGCGATTATAATTTGAGATAGTAACATTTGGACCCCAGCTTCTAGGAGGAGGACTCGTCGTCCGAGCTTGTCAACGGAGTAGACTGAGACAACGGTGGAGAGAACGTTGACTGCTCCGGTGATGACAGCTGAGTAAAGAGCTGCGCTGTTTCCAAACCCTAGGGTTGAAAATAAAACAGGTGCGTAGAACATAATAGCGTTGATTCCTGTAAATTGTTGGAATATCTGTTGCAAAAGAAAAAAAAAGAATTATGTATTATGTGACATTACGTAATAACATATAATATAACAACAATAACAATATATATCCAGTGAAATCCCACAAGTGAGGTCTGGGAGGTTAGAATGTACATAGACTTTACTACTACCTAATGGAGATAGAAAGACTGTTTTTTAAATACCCTCGACTCGAGTATGACAAATTATGGTATAAAGAAGAAGACAATGAAGAGAAATAGAAACAGGAAAACGTGTAAAAATAGCAAAAGCAACAATAAATCATGTGGTAATCTAAATGTCATATGCAACATACTATGGTAGATTTTTTTTTGGAACCCCAGGATAACCAGCAGTCGCTACAATCTCTCCACAACCTCGGTGAGCACTTTGTGCGCATTGAGTAACCCCCCAATGTGTAATAGTCTGCAAGCCCCACAGGGGATGTAAACCGCACTAGGCAAGCTTTATGAGACAGGCTCGACTCAGAAGGCATCAAAGGGGAAGATTGATCCCGGATCATCCATGTGGATAACCACCCTCCAAACCAACTGAGTCATTCCGAAGGACTATGGTAGATTATTATTAACAAATACTTGATAAAACATGACAAAATCAAGAACTATAATACTACAACTATCTACTATATATCCTATACAATATCATACATTACATTATAAAACAATACGTAACTACGTTGTAAACAATGTATATAGGACACATGCATGTTAGCTACTACGAACCTATCTTCCTTTATTTTATTAGTGTGACCCAAGAAATAAGGCAGAATTCATACTTCAAAACAAAGCATTAATAAGTCAAAATATAATATAAAACTGACCTGGAGGGCAACAGAGATGATTAATTGAGGTCTATTTTTACGTTGGAGTAAATTTCTGAAAGGGTGTTTGACTTGTTTAGCAACACGACTAGCCTCAACAAGTTCCAAGAATTCAGGTTCAATGTTGTCGGTACCTCTGATTTTTCGAAGTACTTCTTTGCCTTCTTCTAAGTAACCTCTTTCAATCAAACTGTTTGGGGTCTCAACAACAAGTAATGCACCCAAAGTCAACAATACTGCTGGAAATCCAGCTAACCCTAATGATAATCTCCATCCCCATCCTCCACTAATCCTGCATTATCATCAATTTCAAAATTTTAATTAATTAATTAGTAATCAATGAAAGGAGTTATTCTAGCTATACCATGAAATTTTTATTACTATGTTTTACACTTTTACTTTATCTATTTTGATTTATTTGTCTGAGTTTGACTGTATGAAATATTTTTAAATATAATGAAGATTTTTGAATATTGTAATTTTAAACTAAAGATTTGCGTGATATATCAAAATATTCTTTGAATATTATAAACATATCATGTGAAAACGTAAAAAGTTATTATATACGGAAAGTGACATTCTTTTTTTAAACCGAATTAAAAAAAATTGAAGCATGCATTTGTTGATATTTTAATCTTTTAATGGTCCACTCTTGTTTGATAGACAATTCAAACAAACAAAAAAAAACTTGCATTTATTAGGAGAAATTTTTGCCAATATACACTTTTTTTTAGAATTTTTAACCAAACTAAGCCATTATATAAAACAATTTACCAAAGTAATACATTTTTCTAAAATTTTACAAAACTAGTATAAACGTATTTCACGGTAACGTTTTAGGGTATATTTTATTTTTAAAAAACTAACAGCATTAGGTTGATATACGTTACTGTAAGTAGCGTTTTACTCCTAAAACGTTATTTTCAGTGACGTTTTACTCCTAAAACGTTACTATGATGAAACGTTTTAGGAGTAAAACGTTACTGTGAGTAACGTATATCAATCTGACGCCATCAACTTTTAAAAAATAAAATATATCCTAAAACGTTACTGTGGAATACGTTTATACTAGTTTTGTAAAATTTTAGAAAAACATATTATTTTGATGAATGATTTTATATAATGGCTTAGTTTGGTTAAACATCCCTTTTTTTTATTTAGCACAAAAGTGTATAGTAGTAGTACTGGGGTAGTTGAAAAGAAATAATTCTAGTCAAGTGGATGAAACAAAAATAATAAAGACAAGTACACAAAATATCACACGAGAGTAAATGAAGTGTCAAAATCAGACCCTTTAAAAAATAAATCTATTTTAAAATGAACAAAATTAAAAATAAAGAGTCGTTAATCAAAGGCTCCAAATTTTCAACCATTTGGACTACTCGTGCATTTTTTTAGACAAAAAAAAATCAAATTAATGACGTTAACTTTTATTTGGTAGGACATGGTGGGTACGTACTCACTAATATATAGAGCCAAAAAGCTTGACTAAAAATAAGTTACACCTTATATATATTTCAATATCAATAAATATCGAATGTGAATAAATTTTATCGAAGAGGAGGAGAAACTTACTTGGCTGTTCCGTAGTTGACGAGATTGGCAAAAAGAATACCAATAGTTACGTTAAGTTGGAACAAAATGTTAAGTCCTCCACGAATTCTTGTAGGTGCTATTTCTGATAAAAATAATGGAACAGCCTGAAAAAAATCATACACATAAAGTTTTAATTTTGAGAAATATAGAAAAGTACAAAATTTATTTAATGTTTCATAGTGTTAAAAAATAAATAAAAGCCAAAAATTACTTAAATAAAATATTGAAAGAGAGCTTTCTCGTATATTCTCCATATTGTAAAAAAGAGATTTTTTTTTTCTTCACGTGTGACTTGCAAATCCTTTTTAATTATTTTTATCACATTATTAAGAGGACGCTCATGTGGGACATGTTAATTAACCTTTTTAAGGTTTTATCCAAACTACGGTTATTGCAATATCTTCCTTTTTTTATTTGCTTTTAATTTTTAGATAACGAAATGGATAAGATAAAAATAAATGCATTAGTATATTTTGTTCTTTCGAACTATATCATATTGAATCATAAAAATATCTAAAACATTATGTACGTCTTATCTTCAAAAATTTATTAACTTAAAAATGAATTAACCGATCCTGCTCAAGCTATCGTGTCAAAAATATTAAACTTAACTACTTATATATATCAATTAAAAGGAAATTAAGGTAATAGACATCTATTAAAAAAAAAAGTGATAGGAAAAGAATAAATTTAGTAGTAATTAAAATCAAAGGAATTAGCTTTGCAAAGTGGGAAAGTTACAAGGAAGCTGCCTATGGAGGACTTTTCTGGATAAAGACAAACCTTTCAATCTCCACCTAAACTTTATTTTATTTTTTTCTTATAAAGTATGATTCTATTAAGAGTCTAACTCACATGTGTAATACCAACAAAGTCCATGACAAAAATTATTTAATAAAGCAAGAATACAAAAAAAAAATAGTTTGAAAAAAGGTAAGTGAGATTTGGACTTCAAGAATTATATATACATCCGCTTTTTTAATTTTTTTTCTTAATTATAAAATAAAAAATATTTATTTATTTTTTAACAATTTTTTTATAAATTAAAATATGATAAACAAATTAAAACGTCACTATACTAATGATAGATTTTTTTCACCTACCACGTCTCCCATTTTCCACAACATGGTCACCGTGGTCTATGGCCGACCACAACTTCCGATTATGACCCAAAATAATTAATTAAAAATTAGATATTCTTAAGAAGAAGAATAATAATTATATTATTTTTATTCCTTTCTCAACATTTAATATTTTTAAAAAATATCTAATTTAACCAGAATATATAGTACTTAAAAAGATATATACCACTTATCATATAATCTTTAATAAATAGTACTACTCTATTTATTTACTACTTGTCTAATACCCAAAAAAAAATAAGGGATAGTTTTCTAAGAGAGATAAAAAATTATTTTAAAAAAAAAATTAGTATTACTATACAAAAATCGTGAAATACATTAAGATTTTCCTAAGAATTAATATAAAAATTTATCGAAAACTTCCAAAATAATCCCCATATAATTGCTCTTTTCTTGGCGTGGCCCTTGCACATGCAATGAAAATTGAATATAATTACATTAGTCTATTAGCCTCTTTATTTTATTTTGTATTTTGAACTATTAACTTTATATCACTCATCCCTTATTGTGGGTTAAGTGGATTAAATTAAATTTTATATCGAGATGTTTTATTTATTTTCAAAAACGTATTTTATTATAGCAGTCAAAAAATATTCAGACGAACCTGATTGGCGAAACCAACGCCACAACCAAGGAGAATTCTTCCAATAATAAGCATAGCTAAATCTTGAGCAGCAGCATTTAGTACAACTCCAATAATGAAAAAACAACCGGCGATTAACATAGTTAATCTCCGGCCAAGTTTTCTTGTAGTATAAGAAGCAAAAAACGTCGCCGTTAAACCGGCTAGGTATAACGATGAAGTAAATAATTGTAACCCTTGATTATCGTATTTACAGTAATTACTGTCTAAACCTGGCTCTTTTGTTCTCTTATAAACTGTTGGAAAGAATTTTTTTAAAAATGGATCCATTGATGTAACACCACCTGTATTTTTCAAAAAAAAAAACATTACTTATCGAATTATTTTAATAAATTAATTCACTATACTGAATATATTATTGTTGTTTGTTAGTCAATTTTTTATTATAAATCCATTTATTTATTTGTTTTTCAGTTTCCAGAGAATTGGGAAAATTCCACTTGGACGGAAAAGTTTAAATTTCCTTTTTTTCTCTTAGTACGAAAAAAGGTATTTTTCTAAAAGCAATAACGCAAAGAAAAAGATTCAACTTTGGTCAGCATTAATTAAACCCATAAGGGTAAAAACGAAAAACAAAATAGCTTTTAAAAAAAATTTAAACGGATATATTCAAATTTACATTATATATAAAAAAAAAATTTATTTATGTATGTACATATTGAATTTCTTTATTTTATATTTTGAATTCACTTACTAAGAATCTTGATTCCGATATTGTTTATATAGCACAGTGTTTTATTTATCCTCTATCTAGTAGATTCACAAACAAATTAAAAACTTTTAAGATCCATACGAAGCTAAAAAGTGTTCAAAGATTTTGTTACGTTCATGATCATCATCAATTATCATATTATAAAGATAGCGACTAAAAATGGGTTTATTAAAATGAAAAGCATTAGAATAAAAATATAAGTTAATTACCAGAAACTCCAACATCATAACCAAACATGAGTCCTCCGGTAGCAGCCATAATACAAGATATGATAACAATTGGTGTGATTTTAGCCTCGAAATGCGTGCCTCCGTTACCGGAGGTCGAAAATCCTCCACCGGCCATCGTGTTACTAAGTTTTCCGGCTTCAAATGTGGTAGTTAAATTAACAATAAGAAGATGATATGTTTTTATATAAGAAAATAAAGTGTAATGAAAGAGTTGATATTTTTTGTGTGATGAAATTATGGGGCTATATATAGAGTAATGGGAAACAAAAAAAAAGGGGAATTAACAAAGATGGAACCCCACGCCACTAAGTAGCTTTACACGTGGAATATAAATTGAGTTGACTATATTAGTTTGTGAATATTTATTAAAATATATAGTAGTAAAAGTTTCTTTGCTAGACGGCTGTGTACTAGTCAACTCTAAACGTTTGTTAGTTTTTTAGAAAATAATGTTCACATAACGTACACATATGGTTGGCCCGACTATTGGATTTTGGGATATTATAAATGTTCGAAATGGATGAGATTTATTTATCTTTTATCAGATGTTTAGTTTTATTGAAATACTGTTTAAAATTGTTGTAATTTTATGTGAAAAGAAATATAAGTTGTCGAATCATCTAAGTTTATCAATCTTTCGAATTGGATAGGCATCATCAACCTTGCATATATGATTTTATGACTTTTTATAGACGTGTGTTTTTGATAAACAGTTATCCGTGAGGTGGCCTAGCTAATTTTGAGTTATTGGGCTTACGAATGGAGAAACTCCTGATAAGAAGCATTTTCCCCTTTTAATTAATTTTATGCTACTAATAAATCTGGATTAGTCAAATGACGGTAAATTTTTTCTTTTTAAGAAAATTGGGTAGGAAAAGAAGAAAAGAGGAGAAGAGTGTAAAGTGGAAATTGAACCCTCACCTGTCACCAACAAAATGAAATTATTTAGATGTGAGTTGTCAATATTAATTTCATGTTCATAGTAAATTTTGAATAACAAATGATTATATATAAATAAAAAAATTGAGAGAACAAATTTTGGTAAAATATTGATGTGTGTTTAAGAAAAGTAGTTGCCTTTAGAGTTAAAGAATACTAAAAGCAAAAATACACTTTTCGTAAAACATTAATATTTGAATATTTAAAAAAAAAAGATTAAACAAGTGGATAATTAGGTTATCCTGTCGTGTAGCACAAATTGTACGTTATTTAATAAATCTAATGCAACTTTACAGAGTATCCAATTGTTTTGGACTTTCTTTTAATTAAATTGCCAACGGTATAATTATGCCCCCATTAAAATTAAAAAAAAAAAAAAAAGGTAGGTAGTATATAGTATATACTGTACATTTAAACAACAGCATATTTTATAATCTTATTTTTAAATTATTTATGAAAACTCGGATGAGGTTTCAAGAAGTTAATGTTTGTGCAGAGATGTTGTTCTTATGTATCGAAAAATTATTTCCGATAAATCTTTGATTCATAAAAAAGGTGTATAAGATAACAATGCAGCATTATCGATTAATATTGTGATTTTTAAATTTCTTATTTAAATTTTAGGGGAAAAAAATTGTTTTCGAAACAAATCGCGTTTTCCTTTTCCAAAAATAAAAAATATACGTACCATGTTACTAATTAAGTATTATCCTAATTCAATTAACGTAGAAACTGAAAGTTCATTTCGTGATTTCTTAGAATATTAGGAATTATGAGACCCCACGTGATATATTGCGCATTACCAGGTCTAATAAAACAACAAATTATTAATTTTAATTCTGAATGGTTAATTTCTTCTTATAATATTAATTAGTACGAATTATTGGACCTCACATGATCACATGAAAATTTCGTAAATGTAACAATAATTTGGCCATATATAACAACAGTGACGAAATTTTCACCTAATTATGACAAATTAGGTAAAGGAAATATACATGGATTTTGAGAAGATTAATTATAAGAGGATAATTATATTAAATTTGAAATTTCTTCAAAAAGTTAAAGTGTATGTCGTTAAAAATATAACAAAGAATTACGTACAGAAATAATACTAACCTTCCCTGGAAAATTGAACTAACAATTGTCCTTATTCAAAAAAGAGAATCTTTTCAGGTTAAAAAAAAAAATTATGCGAATAAATAAATATATATTAATTTATTAGTTAATATAGTTATAATTTAAATTAATTACGAGTTGCAGTTTTGTTTTAGTTATTATTATATGCATCTCTCTCCTCTCTTATATATATATATACAAATACAAAGTATACATATGCATATACAATTATATGATAAATATACAAATACAATTCGTCTTTCTCCACCTCTGCCCTCTCTCTCGCTAGCCTCTCTCCTCCCTCTCTCAATCTCGTTCGTCAGAAATACAGATACACATGTATATCAATTACATATATGTAATTATTTGACAGATATACATATACGATTCGACAAATATACAAATTCACTCTTTTTGTCTTTCCGTCTTTCCCTCGCCTCTCTCGTCCTTCTTCCAATCTCCTCTCTCTCTCTCTTCCCTCTTACATGTAGCTTTGAATCGTAATTAGTAAACTATAGTTGTAGAGCCTAATTAAGTTATGTTTAGTGACTACTTGCAAAATTTCCTCTAAAAAAAGGTAACTTTTATTTTTAATTATTAAGAGATTTTGGTAATTATAGTTTTGCATTATTTGGCTAACCACAATAAACCTTCATTCAACATCCTTTTATTTATTTAGACTATTTATTAGATCTATTTCAATATTAAATTTAGAGTAATTATACAAATTTAACAATATAAATTGATAATGAAATGGTTTAATCATTACTAAAAAGACTATTTTTCATTGATATTTTTTACTGGAGGTGGTTAATCCTACAAAAATATTTTATTGAATTAGTGAGGAAAAAATAGTATTATTTTGAGGAAGGATCCGAGTTTCTGAATGAGATTTATTTTTCGTCATATATTTTTTTTAGTGAGCTATTTCGATAAAAAATAATATTTGATAGTAATTATTAGAATTAATTCGCGAACGGAAAACTTTTTTTCTAATAGTGACTATTTTGTAATTTTTAAAATTTGTGAAGATTCACTGTTAAAAGGCTTACAAGTTCACATGTTAGTTAATTAAAAAATAAATATAATTAATGAATCACAAGAACAAAAATCAGAAACGATCAATATTTGGTTTTAACTTTTAAGAATAAATGTGTCATTCATCTGTTATTTGTAGAAAAAAAATATAATTATTTCTTTTTTATCCTTGCACTAACAAATCTTTGTAAATTTAATAAACTTCCAAATATAAAACCATGTAAATGCTCTGATTTCATATTAAAGAAAGGTATATATATTGATACTTGTACCTACTATTTATTTTATACAAATTAAAAACCTGTTAAATTCGTGGATATTTGTTTGTCTCTGTAGGAAATAATTAAAAGTCCACGACTCTATTAATTGAAATTTTCAATTTGAAAGTTGAATTTTATTAAGAAAAATATCACGAGTACTAAAACCAATTTGCATTAATTAAAGAACCAAAATCACAACTCTCTTTAAAGAATTGTTTTTAATTGATTAATTTATATTCATATTGTGAAACGTGAAATCAATAACTATATATCTTTATCGATCCATATATAACATACAATAAGTTTTTTACTATTAGTTCACATAACAATCAATTGCTCCATATGTCTCAATTTATATGACTTACTTTTATTTTTAATCAATCCAAAAAAAAAGAACACATTTCTATATTAAGTAACAATTTAACTTTAAAATGTTTATTTTATCCTTAATAAAATAATTTATATCCACACAAATTTCTATTATTCATTTTAGATCAATTTTTTTTTTAAATCTTCATTTCTTTCTTAAATTTCATGCCGAATGAAACAACCTGAATCGAAAAATTATATTTTATAGTTTAATTAAATACTGTTATACATAAACAAAACAAATAAAAAGATTCGTTAAAAATATTAAAACATTATATTTATTATTGTTAAAATCTAATATGTGGTTGGGGACACCCTAGTCAAGAACTCAAGATCCTTGAAATAAGAATATGATATAACAACAACAAAATAAAAATATGATATTTATTTCCAGCCATGATGTAATTTCTATATTACAGCGGGATTTTTATGATAACATATTTTTCTAAAAATTACTTTCACTTTTTTCTTCATCAATAACTCGAGTTCACAACTTTAAAATAAGATATGTAAGTATTTATTATTCGAGCAACATTTTCTTGTCATTTCGCTGTCTTCTTACAATAATAATTATTAATATTTTTTAACAATAATAATTACACCTCAGTCTGAGATATATAGGGGTACTAATCTCTCCTTCATATTATTTTACTTTTTTTATGGGAAATTTGGGTAAAAATGATTCCACAAAACAGAAAATTTTCTTAAACTTTTTTTTTTGACTGAAGGTCAAAATTTCAGTTTTAATTAAACAGTTTAGTCAATTACTACTTATCTAAGCATTTAATTAACTTCAAATTCTGCTAAAATTGACTACTACTTCATGTTGTAGCAGGTGTTTGAAATATCTTCTTCTTTTCTTTTTCGATGTATTTATTTGATATCGAACTATTTATTTACTTATGCTTAAAAAGTATCGAAGGAGTAAACTATTCATTATACAAAATCACTTTTATCTGTTAGAAGAAAATTGAGTGACTATGAAATACTTTTTGATAGAATATGTGCCTTCACTTAACAAGTAATGGACCAGGTCCCTTACTACACTCCAGAAAATTACCAGAAAGTTAAATGCAGTAAAATCAACACAATGATTTTACGTGGAAACCTCCTTGCTTAAGGGAGTAAAACCACGACCTGTTCCACAGGATTTTCAATCGTTTTCACTAATCTTCAAAAGCAAAAGTAAAACACGATTACAACAAACGTAAGAAAGAGTTATCAATCTTACAGTTAAGCAACAGTCCCTATTGCTTAACAAGCCTAAGTAGAAAAC